>NC_081415.1:669404174-669704174 GCF_030272615.1 Cryptomeria japonica | reverse complement strand
GCTCATAGCCAACCCCCGTGTCGCCCTATCTAGACATAGGAACCCACTGATCACTCCTCCTAGCTCTACTAGTAGTGCCAGTCTTGTCGCTGTCATCGTGTCCCATGCCACATGTCCAACCCTCATCTCCAATCCCGGATCTTGGAACACTCGTCTCAGGGCCTCCTGTCTCCATCTTGATCATAGAGTATCAGCTCCCCGTCGATCGGTATCCTCAATATCCTGTAAACATCCTCCAAGGTGACTGTCATCTCACCCATAGGCAAATGAAATGTGCATGTCTCAAAATGCCACCTCTCAGCCAGCGCAGTCAGCAATCCCATGTTCGCTCAAAACTCAGGCACATCCAGAATGTATCTCAGACCCATAACCTCAATGGCAGCCCTGTCCTTGAATGTCAGTTTTGGTCGTAACCTCTGAGTCGATGGGAATCTCTTATGACTCCAGCATAGGCAAATACTCCTGTAGTCAAAGTGACACTCACTGTTCATCACAAAGTGTTGCTTCTATCCTAGTGACACTCATTGTTCATCACAAAGTGTTGCTTCTATCCTAGTGACACTCACTGTTCATCACAAAGTGTTGCTATTTATTTTAGTGGTACTCCCTGTTCATCACAAAGTATTACGTGTTCTTGCACTCCCTGTTCATTACAAAGTGTTGCTCATATTTGCATTCCATGTTCGTCACAAAGTGCCGCTCTTTTTTTTTTAGTACTCCCTGTTCATCACAAAGTACTTTGTCTTGGTACTCCTTGTTCATCACAAAGTGCCTCGATTTATCTTATCCTAGGGTTTTTGCTTGAGTGTATCCTCTTGAGTAGTTTCCTAATTGGCAATGTATGTTCTATCATAGAATTGTCAATCCTAGCCCTATCTGCTATCCTAGTCTTCCCTAGAGGACCTGCTTGAGTGTATCCTCTCAACAGCTTATCCAATCGATAGCGTATGTTCGTCACAAAACTGTTGATTTGACCTTGAAGACATAAACGCGCCTTCATGACATAAACACGCTTATAGACTGCACAAACATGCTTGCTCTACACAGACGCACCTAAAATACACAGATGTGCCTATGCTCTACACAGATGCGCCTTTCCTGCATAGGCATGCCCACATTTCACAAACGCACCTGCACAACGCAAACGCGCTCGCATCTGGCATAGACATTTTTTCCAGCATAGACGCGCCTGACACAAATGCAGACGCACCTAGCCAACATAGATGCGCCTAGCACCAACGCAGATGTGCCTACATGTTTTTGACATTTTTTGACATTATCCTAAAGCACATTTATTGCACTACCTAGCGTGCATTAATGACAAGATTTATTATGACAAAGTATAAGGAGGTTTTGTGGTACTCACCGGCTCTCCTGCATCTGTTGGCCTCTGAAATCAGCGAACGCGATCGAATCTATGCACCAATGCCATCACTGCTGACTGCTACTGCTCTATTCTCTCTCTACACTCTGATCTCTTGCATGTGTGGATGACAATGAGGATGTTTTCCTCTCGTGGTCTATTTTATAGACTACCCTAGCCCTAGATCTAGCCCTCGTTTTTCGAGTCAGTCTTCTTTATCCCGTGACTCTGTCACTCTATCCTATCTAGCCAGTCTAGTCTAGCCTTTCTTTCTTATCGAGAGATTGTTTGCGATCTTTCCAGATAGTTTCATCCAATCTCTCGAGGGGGCATATCATTCCCATCTTGGGGCAACTTTGTATCAGTTCATATTATCTTCTTTGAAACAAGGCGACAAGCTACATTGTCTCAAAGAGGGGCAAAATGTAGACACCTAAAATTGTCATGTCTAATTAAATAAATATCTTTATTTATTTAATTATTTTAGCTTAATTCTTCTATTAATTAAATAAATCTTTCTTTATTTAATTAATTCATTTATCCTCTTCTAGCCTTATTTCTCATTTAAATAAATACATTTATTTATTTAAATAATCCTTTTCCCAAATTAAATAAATACTTTCATTTATTTAATTATCCCACTTCCTCTATTAATAAAATAAATCTTTATTTATTTAATTAATTCATTAACCTTTTCTACCCATGACACATGTCATTCATCTCTTAATTCCTACACTACCTACCCTCTCATTATTTTATTATTTCTTTTACCTACCCTTTAATCATAGCCGACCATTTATCTTTTCAACCTCTCAATCTTATCCCTCCATTTCATATAATGTCTTCTATATAAGGAGATGCTTCTTTCATTACCAACTAACTAACTAACTCAATTGTGCACTCGACTACACTACGCCTTTTGCACTTTCATATGCGATCCTACTTGCAACCACATTTCCGTTCTTTGTTGAGCTCTTGTGCACATAAAATCTGAGAGCACATATATCAAGCAAGATCAATGGAGATAGGAAGAATGAAGATCCAAACCCTATTGGACATGTGATGGTATAATCTTTGTGATTTCATTTGATTTGCATTGTCTTAGGTAATCTTCATATGTTATGGTGGATCTTTATTGTTGTTAGGCTAGGGTTTGGTGGTTGAATTCATTTAGTCTTTCAATATTGTTGTTATCCATTTTCACAGTATATAGATATATTATATAGTTGTTCAAGATCAAGTTTAATTTTACAAATCACTAAGAGGAAATCACATGATACCATGTAAATAGAGCTAAATTGACCAATAATCTCATGTTTGTGACTATAAAGTTTTTGATGTCTAGAGAAGTTTCCATTTCCACATAAAGCAATCTCGTTCATGCAATTATTGTGTAGACAATGTGTTCAAGGATATACAAGGATTATAGATGGCTAGCTTTTATTGATTTCTATTTGTCTTTTGAACAAACTAATGGAAACACATGTGGTCATGTATGCTCAAATGTTCAAATCTGAGTTCCAAGGGTGATAGTAGTCTAGAGGGCTCATTGCGCGTATCTAGCATGTAGTATATTTTGTGTTGTGTGATATTTTCTTACAAGAACTGCTATGGGCTATCAATGTGAGACCCATCATGAATAAAAGAAAGAAATTTTCAAGAGACAAGTCTGATGTTTTGTGAAGAAGGTGGTGGCATCTTGTGAGTGTGAATCCCACCATGAGTTAAAAGCGAAAAATTATGTGAGATGGAGCCAGGGCACATGTAGATTTCAGTAGATGTACATTATAGCCATTGCCTCTAAAATATTAAAAACCCTTTTTACTTATATAGAAATGTCAAAGATTAATTTCTCTAAATCATTGATTGGATCCGTGTTCATCATACTTATAGTATAAACCTTTAAATATTTTTTCTAATGTGATCATGGCCACCACCATTAATGGACGCTGCTCTAACTTATATAGATTGAAGCCGTGTTCATTATACTTACAGTAAACGCTTTTAAATAATTTTCTAATGTGATTGTGACCACTACTATCAATGGACTTTGCTTCGACTTCGACTACTACGCCCAGGAGTATACAAGGTATCCTTGCGAAGAAGGAATCTAAGAATCCAGCGAATTCATTCTTGATGAATTCAATGCATTTCTATATTTTTACGCAGTATTAAATATATCTGGGTCTGGTACGATGATAAAAGATATTATGCCAAGTCAACAAAGTTTACTAGAGATCGACAGTGTTATTTCTTCTCTTTATTTGCTTCTTCCCGGATATCATTTTCTCTCCTTTAAAACCCTGTATTTGTTTTCTTTAAGTGTGGCGGGCATTACGGCGAAGTGCACTATTCAACAAGGTCACAAAAAATCGAAATTACCAGGCATCGACGATTTAACAGAGGAAATTAAGAAGTTTGCCTATTTTTTCTCTCCTATTCTCTATCATTCATTTAAAATCTCTCTCTCGAGGTACCCACATGACTAAGACAAAATTTTATAAGTATATTTACAAGCATATGCTGTGTATGTTCCAAAGAAGACATTTTGCAGAAGAGAAAGAAGAGAGAAGGATTTGCAATCTGCCATGGATATAAAAGCAAAAAGTTTAGGGCTGTTGGGCACTTCTGGAATTGTGGGAGAGGCCTTCAAAATCATTTACTCTCGACTAAATTATTGGCGAACATCACTCTAGTGTTCATTCTGCCTTTAGCTTTGATAAATCTGGTAGACGGATTATTTCCATTGGGACTATTGAAGAGGAGGAGTTGCCCATTCTGCAATCGATAGGGTTCTCACCATATCTTACTTGCTAATTAATGGGCTGGTTGTTTATACAGCGGTTAAGGGTAATCTGCATGTGGTAGGATTATGGACAAAGATAGCGTTTGGAACAGGCTGTGTAGTGATGGAGTGTTTGGTTGTTTCGATGGGGATGTTAACGCAGAGTGTGCTCTACTTTGTATGCAAGGCTTACCACGGGGAAAGCATAGATGGAAATCTCAGTGAATGTCAGGATGTTAACAACAAGGACATTGAGAGTTTGGAGCCTTTGAATATATAATCAATAACGGGAAGCTGCCAAAAATGGCATACTGGGTTAGTTATTGTCCTTTAGTTGGCATGGACTACAAATTGTTATGCTGTGTGTTTATTTTGAGCATGTAAGTTTGTTTCTAGTTTGTAAATGAAATCAATAAGATTTTGTTTATGTTAAATTTGAAATGAAATAAAAAATAAATAAATTCAATCAATAGAATCTATGCGGTTAGTATTGATTTCAACTTTGTATTTCAATATCCATTCAAGTTTGATTAAACAGTTAGATTTCAATTCACAGAGTTGAGACAGAAATGAAAAGACTTTCTTCTATTTAAAATATTGGTTTGAAGTATATGAATGGTACTTGTTGACAGATATATGGGTGACTCATTAGAATTCAGGCAATTATTAGGTCTAGCATATTATCCTTCGTTCTTGCTCTTAATTTTCAATGTTGGTTGGAATATATATATATATATATATATATTCAATTTTAGGTGGAATATAGGTATATGTTTTCATATGAGCTACCTAGCAAAGAATATGCTATCATGTGTAATTATTTTAGCTTAAATAATGTTAGTACATTGAACTTATAAAGGTCACAAAATGAAAACACTATATCTTGATTTATACTCTATATTTTCTTGGCAATAGAATATGCTAAGATTATGTTCTTCAATTTTCTACTAATAGAGTACATTAGGAAAGTTTTTATTTTTTATCTTCATGGATGATCTGTATAATATTCTTTTATATCTGTTATACATATGTTGGATCATATAAATTATTTTACTATATATTTCATCTAGCAAGTTATTACTTTCTAGCTTTTGTTTAGGTTTTTTCTTTCTACCCCATTTATTTTGGTTACTTTATTTTTCTAGCTTGTGTATTTGAAGATACTTAGCTCAACATTATGAATTCTTCAGCCATATACTTTGTAGATCATTTCCACATGGATCCTTATAGAGTTTACTACTTTTACATTTTATATTATAACTTTGGTGTAATTTCATCACTTAGAGGCATGAGCCTACTAGAATGTAGATAAAATACTAAGGCCAAAATCTGCATACCCTATGATTTTGATGGTACAAATTGACCTTATTTAATCACTCATTCCTTGTAGAATGTATTTAGGATTCATATATCATAGCATTCATGTCTATCCCATCTAAGTTTCTAGCCTAGTTTTATGTTCTTGTGTGTCTTTAGAAGTATTTTCCCCGTGTTTACAAATTTTACTTGTGTCCATGGAGTGCCTTCGTTCTATTTTGTAGTTTTTTTGTCATATTGTACTTGGGTATTAGATTTGGAATGTAGCTTTTTTGCAAGAGTGTTTTCATCCTCTTTGGTAAATTATAGAAAGGCCATTTCATGCCAAATATTTGACCTATCAATTTTAGAGATTACATTTATAACTAATACTTGGAGAGTTATTAGAAAAAAAATAATAGCAATATTTTATTTTAAATAACCATTCTTGTATTTAAAAAATAATAATTTAAGAGAAATCTATAAATGGTTTAGCATTTTTGAATTTTTTTTTTGTTTTTTGTTTTTAGTTAAGCATTTGTATATCTATATTAGAGGACAAGTTCATGTTATCTATATTTGAAATTCACTCATCATCAAGCAAGTACTAATTTCTCTGCATTGCTTTCCTTGGAAACTAGCACTTGTATTTATATGAAGGTTTAATATTTTTATAGTCTATTTGAGATCCCTTAAGAATATATTTTCCATATTTTTTATCACACTCTTAGTACACCTAAGAATGTTTTATAGGCATTTGTCTTGTTGAAAAATAACAAATTAGAACCGTAGGCATTACATTTCCTATTTCTCGTCTCATACCCACATGATAATAGTAATAACAATAATGGAATTGAGGTGTTAATACATATCTATCATTTTTAACTTATTATTCTTAGGTTATAGACATACATAATATTTAAGAGCATAGACAAACTCTATTTTCAAATATTTTTTACTATCCATATATTTTAGAAGAAAAAATTAGGTGCATTAACACTTTTGCAAGCTCCAAATTATTCCCAACCTTCTTATCTAATAATAGGTATTATATAGCTTCAAAATTTATAAAAAAAAAAAAAAAAAGTTATCATTTTTGTATTCTTTTATAATTTCATTTAAAATTTATTGACTAGAGAAATTTATTTCTATTATATATCTTTTTATATATTCATAATTCATACTTTCTTTAGTTTTTAATGTTTTTTCTAGATATGATAGATTCAATATATAAACAATTTTAATTTCTAACATATTTGGATGACAATACAAAATATATATCTGATCAATATTTTCTTTTCTTTTCTTTTTTAGTTGCACTAGCATCTAAACTAAAAATTCTTTAGACTCATTATATAGCTTTGTTCATATTGAACTTTTAGTGTCAAAAGTTACATACCCCTTTGTAATATGACCTACATCTTTTGTAATCACTTTGGTGTCCATTCACCTAGCACCTGAGTAGGCTCACTTCAACCCTTTCATCAACCTTTTCTCTCTAAAGATGCTCGAGACCCCCCTTTTTTGGCAGTTCCCTCATGGTGTTAGTCTTGTTAGCCGTGTGTCTCCCTTGTCTCCTACCATTTTTTAGCGTGATTCATTTGGACACTAGCACACCGCACATTTATCCCATAACATCTTAACATTTGAATGTTGGTTCTGAGCATGCCTTTCCACTTGTCACCTACACATGTCGGTGGAAACAACTCAAAATGTTCTAAATGGCTTGAGGACCTCTTCTTTCCTACCCATTCTTTCATTTTAAATCTATCATCTCTTCATTCAAGATCTCTAGATTCTAGATATAATCTCTCTTATTCTTTGGGTTCTCATAGATTTGTCTTTCTCTCTCTCTCACTTGCTATAACTATCTCTAGTTTTCTACAACACTAAAGCTCTCACGATACTCTATTGGAACTCTCTTGGCTTTCTCAAGCCTCTTTGGTAATATCCTTCTATCTATTTACTCATCTCATCTTTTAGCAACTTGGGATTTATCATATCCCCTATCTAGTTGATCATTTAATAATTATATTATTTTTTTATCATTTCGATATATCTATCTATCTATTTGGGTTGTCCATGGAGGTGGAAACACAAAAATAGAGGTTTGTCTGAGACAGACTCCAAAAGACAACCCCCAACATTTTCCTTCTTGCTTGTGTGTAGGTTTATAATCATAAAGAGTAAATCATTTGGTAGGAGGCTTGACCGGTTGTGATATTCTTTATTTTCCCTCTTCTCAAGTCATTCTAATATTTCTCATTCTGTGTTATTAGCTTACCTTGTTGTTTTTCCATATTTATTTAATATTATAATTGTATCTTCTACCCTCGTATGATTTCTATGTTCTATCCGTACTGGACAACAACGTGCCACACTGGTGTCCCCGCTCTGCGTATACGTCCTAAGGACAAAGACTCAAGAAAGTCATCCACAAGTCTCGTCCACAATCTATTAGCTTAGATTTTCATTTTTATCCCCTCGCCCCTCCTTAGCACCAATTTGAACGAGGTAGCAATAGATAGATTTGTCCTGCGAGATTCATCATCTTGTAGGTGACAAATCCCCTCCACTACAAAACTATGAATCATTATTATTTAGTATATTTTTATTACACTTTTCAAAGTTTATTTATTCCATCTCAATATTGGCTTTTAGATAAAGATAATTTAACTAGGTAGGAGTACTTCCAAATAATATTAAATCATACTCACCATTTATATCATAAAGAAAAGAAAACATTTTATTTATTTAGTCCTATATCATGGGTAATATTAGTTGAAATCTTATTTTACCTTCAAACTCAACTATTCTATATTACATATTTCACAAATGATAGTCATAGAATATTATATCTATATCATGTATTTAAAAATAAAATAATAATTTAAAAGAAAACAAATTAATAAAATTAGGACATTTTCAAATATGATTGAGTGATATTTGAATCAAAGTCCCAAACAATAAAAAATCAAGACAAATAATCAACCCAACATAAGAAAATGTATAAAATAACTTGAATAAAAGATGAGAAATTTTTTTGTGACTTTTGGGATCACCCTTTTCTTGTTACACAATAAAAAATAAATGAGAAATATTTTAAAGAAATTGTTAAACATCCAAACAAACTTAAAATATGCATATAGATTAATAATTATATAGTAAATTTCATTTCTAGTAATCTCTAATAGAATGCAATGAATTAAAGAAACATTTTCTTAGATTTTAGTCTTAAAATATATTTGATCCTTTCATAGCGATATATTTATAGTCGTGAGGGTAAATTAGATATAAATTATTTTGATCAACCTAAGGAGGTGTTTACATCTCTTATAGTTACCAAGGTTGCTAGAAAATAACTAACATTAGTTATGATCTAATAAGGAAAAAAATTGCTATAGGCTTGTTGTCATTTTGTGCCACCATCAGTGCCTATTGATGATAGCCATTCTAAGAAAACTTAAATGGGCCTTTCCTTATTGTTTGCAATTTATACCATACTCGAAAAGGTCAAGATTTGGCTAAGTTATGGCAAGTCAAAGTTTTAGCCCAGTTTCAAAACCTGCTTCAAGACCCAACAAGGTTCTCAAAGAATTATTGGCTTCTAAAATAGTTTTTTGCAAACTTCATTTTCTTACCCTTTGCCTTTCCCTTTGGCCTTTCTAAAAATATGGCTAACTCTTGTTCTAATTCTTGATTGGTTTCAAAATATTTGTCATATTCCAACAAGGGTTTTTAAACTTTACTTATCATTGATAAGTCTTCCCTGCCTTTTGGAGTTGCAGTCTTTTATTCCTTTGACCTTTATACTTGGTTTTAAAACTTTTGTTTGGCCTCAATGAGGTTTAAAACCATGTTGGAACCTGACAAGAAACTCATAATTCTTTCAAAGCTAACCATATTTCATAGAAGAATATTTTTAAAGGGATTTACAGGGACGATTTCAAGAAAGGAAGGATGTTTTGAAAGCATTGAAAATGTGGATCAAGTTTTATCAATCAATTGCTTCTTCAAAAGGTAAGGTCCACGTGACATCTCTATAAAAGTTTGAATATAGAAAGGATGGGATCCGCCATTAAAGTGAGATGGTGCACTTTGATTACATGTGTCCTCCTTGACATATTGACAAACTCTTATAGGTACATTGATGTTTCAATTGAGGCTCCTTGCAATGAGGTAATGGTTATTGATCTTTTGATTGATGATCTTGTTTAAAATCTACTTTGTAGCATCCTCTATTGACCGATAGCTCACATATCATCATATCTGTATCTAATATTCAAATTTAATGTGGATTGTATAGCGGTTGAAAGTTATTATTACAATGACATTCTTCTTGATCTTGATGTGAAAAATGGTACCACAGCTACTTCATCCCCTATAGAAGTAAGATCAGATCACACCATGCTCAGTTATGGTTTGTACATATTCCTTTTTAAAGAAAAAAATCATCAAGACCCAGAGCCACCTAGATTATGTGGGCTATCCTCCTTTAGCCACATTTGCATTAATTTATGTTCATCATTCCTTTTATAAGGAAAAGGTCATAGATGTCAATATCAGATTTTTGATCTAATTAATGTCAAATCATCCCAGTGGCTAACCCTAGTAGGGTTAGGATTCAAACATAGATTATAGTATGTCAACTATGCCAGATCTATAAAGGCAATTTTTGTAGTCTTCCAAAAGGCCCTTCACTTGTTTCTCTTATAGATATCTATATTCTAAAATTGCAAAATAGCCTTGCCTCTACATTAATAAAATTATTGTAGTGTTGCAAATTGTAACCTTGTACTGTTCACACCTCATTTTGTGACCCTACTTTAGTGTGTCCCATCCTAGTTCTCCCCTAGATTCATTTTGGTAGTTTTTACTCAAAATCTGATGTCACCTAGCTGCATGGTTGAGTGAACCCTATCCCGAGATTGTGCCTTCTAGATTACCTACTTGTTTGCCCTATTTTGGGAGGACAAAAGTGCTTGAGCTCCCCTATATGCATTTGTAAGGAAATTTTCAGCCATAAAATTACAATTTCCACATAAGCCATTTGACATTTCAACAAAATAATCACATGAATCCACATACAAAGAATAGATAACATACCCATCAAATTTGACATAAGATATACCCTGGGAAAATCCTCATGAGGGAAAAACCCAACCTCAAAAATAATCTGTCATCCATGTATTATTCAACAATGTAACATTAGAATACATCCATGAAATCTTTAGAAACCCTAGCCATCAATAAGCAGTCCATGGGAACAAGCATGTATCCACACATCCCATGCCATCCTTCCAACCTCCACAAATGATAAACTTGGCTAATTGGCTAACCCAAACAACAACCTTTGTGGTTTCTTTTATAGACACAAGCTCCCCCAAAACCACCAAGTGGTATTACATCAAAAACATGTGCTACAAAGAGATGTACAAATACCATGGGCTAACTACCCCATTGAACCCACATCTAATATTGGGTACTTTATTAAATTAATTTCCCCTCTATTAAATAAATATAATATATTATCCCAATGTTAAAATACAACTCATCAAGTGATCTCAAGAATATTCCCAAGGAATCTCTACATGTTACACATCCATGTGCAGCATCAAATAAATAAATATTACATTACATGTCCATAGGAAAATCACATAATAAATAAATATTACAATTACAGACATTATTATGCAAGATATAGAACACCTATTTTCCCAACATTCTTTGAGTTGATGTATACATTGCATAAGGGGCAATATGTAACCGACACATGAATAAGGGGACAATCCCTCTAGAACATATACCATCATGGAATCAAAGTGCTCCATGTGCTCCATCAAGATCTACCTGCAACAAGAAATAAATTAACATCATCTCATACATGAATTGTCTCACCTTCCACCATGCTGCTACTACTAGACATAGAAAATACCATCCATACACAAATCCAAACAGTCTATCACACCAAAATATAAGTCCTGTCTCAACTGATATCCAAACACAAACACTCAATCCAAAGGTATCAAATGCAAAGGTAGCTATCAAGAACCAATAATCATAGCTGAAATAGAGCCCACAACAAGTGATAAAACATCCAAATATCCATACCTCCAAGGTATGCATATCGCTTGAGTGAATCTCATATGATCAACATATACAACCTATAACATGCAACCATAAGCTCCAAGTGAAATACCTATCACATACACACCTAGAAACTCCCATTGTATAGGTAATGTCAAAAATGAAATGAATCCACTAACAAAATCACATAAAAAGTGTAACCATAACCATGTAGTATCAAGAAACATCCACAACAATATGAATAACATGTAAACCGATAATCTATAAGCACAAAACTCACCACAAGTCTCCATAACTCTCCCATGTTCTCCACAACCAACAAAAGAAAGTGATAAAGGAACCTCCATGTCATGTCCCACATGACAACACATGAACACAAACTAGTGAACACATAGTTCCAAACAACCTCAAAGACAATGTAATGTGAAACTGAACATCCAGGTAGATAAAAAAGACCAAAGAGAAATACTACAAATTAAAACATGTAGCATGTCCTTCTAAATGAACCTCTAAATGCCAACTATGTCAAGTATGATCTCCTCCATAAAACCCCAAATAAAAATCCAAAACAACACCCAAACCCATTCAATCCCTTGGAACAAAACAAACATATATACCATGTAATCAACATGGATGTAAGCCTCTCATAGCCAAGAAGATGAAATTAATATCATTCCCAATCCCAAGAGAATATACCCAATAAACCATCTCCCAAAATCAATATCAATGAATTCCATTATAATAATAGCTCAAATGCACAAGGAGATAACCAATACCAAACATCTCTCAAACTGTATCCTCTAGAACTAGCCATATATCCATAGCTCAAGATCCATACCTATGAAAGATAAGTATAAATATAATGTACCTAAAAGGAACAATTGGAAATACCTCTTAAGTAGTAAATTGTTGAGTAGACCAAGAGTGAAGAATGAGAATGATTATCAAGCTATCCAAGTCATCATGGTTCACACTAAGAACAATCTCCTCTCAAGTCCATACTAGGTGAATGTTCCTTGGTCTTCCTATTGAAACCATCAACCATCTCAAAACATATCTTTAATCACAATATAATACCAACATCACCTATGTCTCCATGTATCCATGAGTACCTATAACCAATCAATCTATGCCAAACTCCAAATGCAACATAACATCACCATGAAGTAATCAATCAAATGATCATGTACCCAATACAAAGAGAACTAGTAAGATAAATGTCAAAACTCCAACCATAGAATTGGGAACATAAACATGACATGATCTAACCATCTCCTCCAAGGAGATAACATGATCCATATGAATATATCAAATAACCATATCATGCCAAAACACTAAGCTATCCATCAAGAGTATACCATGACATAATATCAACAATCCTATCAAATAAGTATAATATGTCAAATGAAAGCATAAACCACACCTAAACCAAGAACTCCATGTGTTCTCCAAGATGTCCACATCCTCAAATATCATGAAGATCGCCATCTGCAACAGGTGAAATTGCAAATGTGAAAGACCCTTCTACAATAATAGGATCTAAGACATCCTCCAAATATTTGCACGCTAAGAAGATCATCCACCATCCAATGGTGAATCCATATCACTTCTACAAGCACCCACTAAATTGTGATATTGGGATCTCCATAACATCATGATATCCATCCCCTAAATAAAAATCATCCATGTCTGCATGCATACAACTAAAATATCAATAACATCAAGTAAACCATGAAGTCCAAGTCAAGAAGATACAAAACTGCCAACAAACAATGAATAACCAATCCTATATCACCACATCATCGCTATCAAAATCTCCCACTAAAAGTGTAAAACCAATCTATCCATGAAATTATGATAAAACTATCATCTAACATGAGAATATACCAAATCCATGTAACAATAAAAGAACTTAAAGTGCTCATCATGAGCTCCCAAAATCCTAAGTAACCATGATCCTGAAATAAGAAGATACACTTCCATAACCAATCAAGAATCCAAATCAAATCATCATCAATCAAATCACCTGCAAATCCAATCATTTCATTCCAAAGTCCCTAAACACAAGGAACACCAATAAAATCATGATCACCTTCACAAAACAAGCATCCAACTCCCAATGTGTCTAACTTGTCAGCATCACATAGTCAACACCATAGGTCCTCCACCATGACTATACCTGGTAACAACAACTCTCCTCCCGAACATGACAATAAAATAAGAAAACCATGTGACTAAACCAAGCCACCAATCAAAGTATGCATAAAAAATGAAGTATTAGCGATCCTTTAAAACTTTATGGTTAAAAGTTATACCTTCCAACTACTTTTTTGGTTAAAAGAACACTTGAATTTAATTCATTTCATATTATCAAAAGGTAGTTGTTCCTTGTGAAATAAGTAGAGAGTAGGTATAGAAGGTCATGTCATATCTATCTCAACTATTTGTTCAGATTGTTAGCTATGTCGATGTTAGAATATAGAGCTAGGTAGCAAAATTTGACAACAAATAATGCGGATATGAGGAGATTGATTGTAGTTTATTTAGATAGTATTTCTGATTGTCTTATGACTTTTTTGGAACTTTGGAGATGTATTATGTGGTCCACAATTGAAGTTGGCTAAATGTGACTATTCAAGTGAATAGTCTGTCAGATTGCATCTAGTTTTATGGTTTGTATTGTAGTGCATTGATTTATTATTTCTTGTGTTTCTAATATGACGTTGCTGGATGAAAATAATTGATATATCTATTTTTATGTTCTCATATGATCCACAATTGAATTTATGATGGTTTGAGTATTGACTTGTATAGTGATAGTGTGACAGTGTGTAGGAATACGTTGCATTCCTCGACCTTCATTTATTTTGGTTGTGTAAATTAGTGATATGTTGAGCACTTGCAAGAGTCTTGGTGGTTTGCATCATTTTTGAGTAAGTTTGGTTGGAATGTTTTAATGGTTCTATCTTTTGTAGTTAACCCGTGCAATAGTGTGTAGAGTTGTAAGAGTTGATATGGGATAGATAGGAAGGTGTTTTGAAATGGTGTGATCCCTTAGACATTTCATTCTTTCTTCTACATTTCCTTGGAGATTGTTTTTGTAGATTGTTTTTATCCTACATGTTACATCTAATTAGGCAGATCTGATTAATGTTTATTTGGTTACGAATGGTATATAAAGATGAAATCCATTTGGAGGAAGAGATATGTTGTGGATGTGATATGTGAAGTTGTGTATGATGTATCTTGCGAGTGTGAAGGTTCTTAAGTGCAGTTGAGTTGTAATGAAGTCAATTTAAAATGTGTAATACTATTCAATTGTAATCAACATTTCACAGGATGTGTTATTCCATAGTTCAACTATATTAATTCATTGCATTTTGATCTATTGTATCTTTACCTAAATAAGTGTTCTTAAATATTTGTAAGTCCATTGTATCTTTCCCTAAGGCTCTTTGCAAGTCAAAATCAGGAGAAATGAGCTTTGTTGGCCTTGAGCCTAAAAATTTGTAGCCTATTTTAATATAGTGGGATAGTTGTCACCATTGTTTTTTCCTCATTGGGTTTTCCATGTAAAATATTGGTCTTCATGCGTGATTTCTCTTTTGATTTTAGTTATTTACTTCTACACATGGTATTTGGAACAAATGGTGACTAAATAGTTAAATTGGTTAAGTATTAATCTATGGTAATTTGTCCCCCCTCTCAGCATCTGGAAGTGCTCAATATTTGGTATTAGAGAAAGGTTCCTAAAGGAAGAGTCTAACAATTGAGGTAGACTTGAGATTTAAACACAATGTTGGAATTTAAAGATTTCCATTCTATAGAATAATATAAATAGGACATTGATACAATTGTATATCTTGGAGGAGAATTAAGAGTTTGTCTATTTGATATGGAATTCAGAAAAGGTCCAAGAAAGAAGAAAAACACATTGTCTATTTGAAAGAACAAATTGATGAAGGAATAAAGACCATTGATGATCTTGAAACAAATCTACATAAAAATTACCAAGAATGTACCAAGCTTGAAGAGGAAGTGGTTATGTAGAGGAAAGAGTTGAAAGAGGCAATTAGACAAATTGATAAGAACCTGAAGCTCAAATGCAAAAATGATGTGCTTAATGAGATATTAAGTGATCAGAAGCAAAATAAAGATAAAAGAGGAATTGGATCTAACAAAGGAGGACTTGGATTTAACATGGGAGAATATTCTAAAACACTCAACAAAGATGACAAAGGAAAGGAAAAGGTCAATGATGAATCTAAGAAGACAAATGAAGAGAAAAAGTGTTTCATACAAGTCTAAAACAAGAAAAACTTTATGAAGCCTCCTACTCAAGCTAGGTACTCTCCATCTTTCATTGGTAAATATTTTACATGCAATACATTTGGACAAAGAGCTAGCGAATATAGAAATCAGGTCAGATCTCAATCGTTTAATAGTCAATTTTATGCTTGCAATAAGTTTGCACATAAGGCAAATAAATCCAGAAGTAGAATGATGCATGGATATGTGAATGCAAACTATGGCAGAAATGTATAGTCTTTCAATGGATATTGTTATGCATACAAAAATTATGGGCACACGGCTATTGAATGCATATCTAATTTTAAAAAGGAATGGAAGTGGTCCGCAATAAGGTCCTACTTGTTACAATTTCAAAAAATCAAGACACATTGCTAGGTTTGAAGAGGAAAGAATGAGAAGACCTCTAATTTGGAAAGAAGGTTGACATTAATGACATAAAGGATAAGATGCAAAAGAGATGGGTGAAGAAATTTTATGAGAATGTAGATTGTAAGACTACAGATAGATCTATAGCTACTAGTGGTGAACATACTTCCTCCAGAAACTAGATAATATGCATTGTCCGAGGCCAACTGATAATCTCCACACAAAATGGCACTGCAAAAAAAATCCCATATTTGCAAAATATAATGTTTTTTTGCCCTACTTTTTGTATTTTTAAAGCAATGGGGATGCAAACCATGAAGATTTAACTACTAAAAATTTCATGAAATTATGTTGTGTTTTGCAGATCTTTTAGAAATTGTATGGAGTGTTGTTTTTTGTGGAGATTAGTCGCATCCTTATTTGAGGGGGAGAACTTTTTGAAGATCTTAAGGAGCCCCTTATTCTTTGGATGATGGATTGGTTTCAACATGGTAGATATTAGGAAGGTATCTATACAATATTATTAATGTTTGTGGTGATCCACAAAGATATTTATGATCACTTGTTAAACAAAGTATCAAATTTTTGTATGTAATGGTCAAATGCATTTAAGGAAAAAACCTATGCTGGTGGAGTTACAAATAAATTATGATTTTAAAATCATTTGATCACTTGTGATCTTTTGAATTTGAGTGCTATTATGTGTAAAAGAGATCTCTGATGCTAAGCCTAGCGATAGTGTGTTTATGAGGTATTCTATAAAGTTTGTGCTTTTAGTTGTGTCTATTTTATCAAGATGGCTACACCTATTATTGTTGACATGTCTTTGAAGCCAAATATACAATTCAAACCCTATCCTTTTGTGTTCAAAAAGAGAGATAATGAATGAGTTTTTTTGAAGGTGTTATTGGATGTTGTGTATACAGAGGATGTTAGGGATTACATCCATGCACTTCTACTAGTGGTTAGTAAAGTAAAGTTCAATGATTTATGGATGAAGCTTGTGGAAGATGACCTAATGACATTCAAACAAAAATACAAGAATATTTTGGATTTAGCATTGAATATGTGGAAGGAATTCCCTAAATTTAGAGCATGCATGGATTCAGTTTATCTTGAGCCAAATTAATGAAGATGTTATGTTCTAGAATCCTCACACAAGATTATGAAGTATGCCATTAGGGCTTTGATAGGGTTGTGCATCTCTAACACACTTCTTGTTTTGAAGTTGGTGAAGAATGATATCGTGTCCAAGCTTACTAGTGATAAGTCATATAGAAGACCTATGACTATTAAGGACATCATTGATCTGAGTGTCCACTATGTTACCAAGGATTTGGCATACAAAATCTACTATTAGAACTGCGAGGGTTCAACCACCACTACTACTATACATTGTACTTATCAGATGGTGGTTGAGAGAGAGAAGTTTGATCTGTGCATGCACTTTTGAGATAACAACTTCCTGATAATCTAGAAAAGACAAAGAAAAGTATGTATTTGTTTAGGTATGGGTCCCTAATCAGATGTCTATCATTTATGTTTATGAATGAGCTCTCAAGTAATAAGAGTAAAGTATGGAATAAGTTTCCTCATGTAGTGGTTCTAGTAAAACATCATATTAGGAGTTTTCATAATGATATAGAAGTGTATAATATTGCAAATTATGGTTGGTTTAAGAATTTCCAAGATAAGATGCAAGAAAGAGAGAGGGTTCTTGCAAATTTGGTCTAGAAGTATAAGAATGAGATAATATTTCTGGTTTCTAAGGACCATTATTACATTGAGGTGGTAGAGCAAAAAACTGCTTGGCTATCTGAGTTTCCCTATGAGATATCAAAGGAGTATGTCTAGAGAAGAATATCGAGACACTATTGTAGTTACTAGTAGATTAGAGTACAAAAAGATATGGGACATCAACTAAATTATTGAACAATATGATCCAGAAGAAGGCTGAGAATAGACATGAAAAATGGATGGAGAATCTATACAAAAAGATAATTCTTCCCACTTTAAAAGAAACCTTTGAAAAGAGAGCATAGAAAAGAACTAGGTCATATTTTTCCTCTCCTCTAGTAAAGATTGGTTCCTTTTGTAGGAGTTGATGATCAACTACAGGAGCCAAGAATCATCTACAGACAAAAAGCCTATCACACAAAAGAGATCAAGAAAATATTGTAAGCTCTATAACAACTAGAGAATTTTATAGTATTGCATAAAAGAATTGAAGATTCAATATTGAAGGTACAATATTGGAGGCACAATTACAATGAATGAAGGACTTGCTTTATAGAAAGCAAGAGATGCCCTAATCCTAAAATTAGAAGAACTAAAGCAATACAAAGTAGGAACTAAATTAAGCTCAACTACAAGCTATAAAAGCTAACAAGAGGTGCCTCTAAGTGAACTGAGACTAAAAAAGAATAACACCTAGACAAAATAAATCTCCTAAGTTTATCTTAAGTGAAAAATAAATTAAAGGACCTAATTAATAAAAAATTAGATAATTATCCTAAAATTACTCCAACACCCCCCTTAATTTTAACTTAGGGATAAGCTAAAGTTCTAGTGATGAATGCAAAATGCATGCATGAATGAGTCTCGAAAACAAGGTCTAAATAGGTGCTCATTTATAAACCAATGCAAAACAATGCAACTCACACCAATGAGGTCTCTCTAAATGGAGAAAAGGAGCTAAACCACATGGAAAAAAAATCCTCTCCAAAAGTGAGAGATGGAATGAAATGAAAAAAGTACTACATGTGGCTAAGATGGACTCCAAGTCCCCCCCAAAGTATAGAATCAGTCATAGAAGTATAATGAATATCCCCTCCATAAAAGAGATAATGAGGATAAGAATCCCCCAATGCAGAAGTAACTCCTATGACAATGATGAATGCCTAAAGAAAGAAGATGATCCACTACCTACAAACAACATGTCTCCCCTTCCAAAAAATCCAATCCACTGGAGATATGAGAAGCCACTCCCATAAACTGGAAGATGTAGGAATCTGAATCCAAATATATGATGTTATCTCTGGAAACTAGTCATGTGTCACCAAGTCCTTGGATGATGAATATGCTACAAGCCAATTAGGTACATGCCTAATCACAATAGAAGTTGAAAAACAAGGAACCAATGGAAACTATTTTTGAACAAGCTCCAAGGACAAACATAATGTGACAATCGTTGTGCTATGACTATCATCAAATAAGAGAGATAAACCCTTAAAGGTGTCTTGCAAATCGGAAATATGAGAATTCACAAACAATGAAGCAATGTCTGTCAAATAATAATCCCAATAAGGAAGGAAAATAGATGAATTATCCCACTTAATAGGAATAAGAGTCTCAATCAATGAAGGTACAATAACTATCTTTGCTAGGGGAGAAGGAGCAACTAGGAAAATTCTATATTATTGGATAAAAGAATTGAAGATTCAATATTGAAGGTACAATATTGGAGGCACAATTACAATGAATGAATGAATTTCTTTATAGAAAGAAAGAGATTACCTAATCCTAAAATTAGAAGAATTAGAGAAATGCAAAGTAGGAACTAAATTAAGCTCAACTATAAGCTATAAAAGCTAACTAGAAGTGTCTATTAGTGAACTTAGACTAAAAAAATGTAACACCTATATATAATAAAGTACCTATGTTTAGCTTAAGGGAACAAGCAATTAAAAGACCTAATTAATAAATGATTGTATAATTGTCCTAAAATTACTCCAACGCCTTTGGAACCCTAGTGAGTGTAGTATCAATTGAGAAGAAATGACAAAACCCTAAACAAAAGGAAACAAGAGGGAAAGTTGGTTTAGAGCATGATGTTGAGAAATTTGACAATAATAACATGGATGAGGAAGAGTAGAAAGAAAAATGTGTGATTAGAAAGAAGTCTACAAGGACAACAATTAAGAAAGACGATATTGAAAAAGAAGAGGATACTATGCCTCTAAGTCAAAGAAGGATAACTCTGGTCTCTCTAGTTGACAAAGACTCCTACAAAGAAGAGGAGGAAAGTGAATAAGAAAGAACTAGAGAAGGAAAAGGGAAAGAAGAAGAAGATTAATTCCCCTCCAGTTGATAATGAATTGTTTAATTTTGATAATATGGAAAATGCTATTTGTTAGCCAGAGTCCTTGGAGGTTTCTGCAAACTATATAATGATGCTCCTTCAATAGACAAAAAGAAAATTATCTGGTATTTAATTACTTTTGATAAAAAATTGAATGATATTGTAGATAAGTTGTGGATTTGTTGGAAGCCTAAAGAAAAATAAGGATGAATTGTTGAAGAAATTAAAGGAAAGGGCATGAGATTTAGATATGGTGTCTATCTCTTTGTCCAAAGAAGATAGTACCGATATTGTGCATACTTTCAATACAAGGTGTAGAATGAAGGAAAGAGTAAATACTATAGTGGAAGGTGATCTAGATGACTATCAGAGGATAGTAAGGTAGACTCATGATGTAGTAGATGAGGCTACAAAAGAGATCTAGAAAATTATTTTGGTGACAACACAGAGACTAATAAGGATGTGGAAAATGTTGCAAAATAAATTCTAGAGAATATGCAAGAAGAAGAGCTGAAGGATGTGAAGAAAGAAGAAGAACAAAAGAAGAAGACAAAGGAAGAAAGGATTGTTATGTCTAGTGAAGAATCTACCAATCCCTTCAAAGACTCTATATTAAAACTGGTAAAGTTGTAATTAGAGTCTAAATCAATCATTACCTTTGAGGTACTTTAGGTGCCTATGAAATAAGGTTGTTGTGGTAGCATATCAGTTTTTTGATAAGTGACCTATATCCACCAAAAGATATTTAGGGTCAAATAGACACTTTGGAAGCATAGATTCTATGGTTGTCTTGTATTGTAGATTGGCAGAAGAATGTATATGGTAATGGTAGACTACAGATAGAGAATTTATATATGTAGTTAAAACTACTAATTGATCATAAGGAAAATATTAAGGCACAATTTGGTCATATGAGAGACATTGTAAATTTGTATCTCGGCATGATGGTGAGACTTCTTGTAGACTTTCAAAGGTTGGATTAGTATGTGAAGGTTATAGATAGTTGAAGTGAGGCAGAGGATTTTATTTTGATGATGAATGTCAATATAGTATTTTGACCTATACAGAGATTGATTTAAAGACTACTTGATCTCATCTCAAGTTTATTCACATGGAAATTATACCCCCAACTATGTAGAATCCTTATTTTTGTATATAAGACAATTTTTTTCCTATACATACATATGCAGATCACTAGAATGTTGGTGAGATATACTTTTGGTTTTCAATCTTGTTCATACCCTATGGTGGATTTTTATACAGTCATTGAGTTTTTGTTATGGATACATTCTTTGTCCTTAATGTCAATGATGAATACTAAGAGGGGGGGGGTGAATTAGTATGCCAAAAAATACTGTAAGCAGACTTTTAAATAGTTTAGCAGATAATTGGTGCAACAGATTCACTAATAAACTGGTTAGGATAAATGCAAACCAAATAGCAAAAAGAGCATTCACCCACAAGAGCACAATCACCATAACACAAGATATTTGATGTGGTAACCCAAATGGGAAAAACCACGGTGAGCAAAAACTCACAAGTAACTATCTGCAGAATAGTAACCAGACCAGTTAAGGTCATATAATGTTCTTCACCAGAACAGATCCTGTTAGGAATTTAGATATCTTTTAGGATATAAGTCCTGTTAAAGACTACCCATTAGAGGATTTAAGATCCATAGTTGTGAACCACCTTGTTAGAGGATTTACAAAGGCTTTGCTAAGCCTACCTAGTTAAGGGATTTAGACTTGTCAAAGATGCGAGTAATCAACAAGTGAATGATCTAGATGCTAGCACAATATGCTTAATTAGATCTTTGATAGCTCCTTGTTAATGCATTTCAGCATTAATTCAGTCTTCAATATGTCCACACTCTAACTCTTCACACAGATCTAATCTTCTCTTCAATGATCCCACATAACCTTTTCTATTTTATATCTCACACATGAAAACCCTAGACATGATGTCCTTATAAAGGAATTTGATTTCATGTTGGTCCAATAGAATTAGACTACAAGTTCCTAGGTACAGTGCATCTAGACACATTTGGTAACATGACACAAACACACCACCAAAGTGTTGGTGGATGATATCTCATCACACATTATAGTAATACCAGTTGGTAACTCATCATAGATATATACTGGTTAATACAATATACCGATTACCAGTTGTCAAAAATGAAGACTGGAAGATCGTAGTGTTCCGATCAAAAGTTAACTACTACTTGAATCCTTCGTACCGCTTGAGTTCCTCAAACTGCTTGGGGTCTTCATACCACTTGGGATCTTCAGTGAATTTGTGACCGGTAAACCATCTTCTGCAAATTACCGACAGTCTAAAGACTATACATTCAATAATACACAATACCAGTTGGAACAATTACCGATTGAGCATAACTCATACATCAAGAAAGTGTGTGTCCATCAATGACCATCAATAACATAAAAGATGCTATAATCAAAATTACTCCCCCTAAGCATATATACTCCTACCTTGTCAAAAATTACAAGTAAGTGTATGAAATGGTAACATTCACCAAAATTTTAATGTACAGTACTCCTCCTTTGCCAACAATGACAAAGTAATGCAAAGTAACCCCTTTTTCCTTATACAATAAAATCAAGTAGATGTTCATAACAATAAGGAATGAAATTTCTCAAAAATAAATTTAAAGTTCTGCACAAAAGTTTTCATGTCCAATGTCAATGACTCAAGTAATGAGGTAGCAACCTCACTTTCAGTCTTCATCTGGAATGCCAGTTCTTCCATTGCATCGATGGTACTCATCTCTTAAGTTACCGTGATAGCTTCCAAGTAGAGAAAACATCTCTAAAGAACCTGCAGTTTTGGCAATAGGAGCAGTTGAAGCTCCTGCAAATCTTGAGTCCGGTTGCTGATCTCTAAGTCCATCTTGGTAGTCTGATGCTGAAAATGATGAACAATTTGTCCATAGACAGTGAATAAATAATAGGGCATCTTGAAGTTGCTGATATATTCCTGTAACTTCAATTGGAGTTGTACTTTATGTTTGAGCACATCTTCACAAAATAGATGGGGTTAGCAAATTTTACTCAAAACTAATTTACCCTCACCCATAGCAACACTAATATCATTCTGCTGCTTCAGTAGTTGTGTCCTAAATTCATTCATGTGCTTGACTAAGGCAATATTGAGTTCCTTTTCATGGTTCTTTCTTGTAGTTGCTTGAGCAACATCTTCCAAGCATTGTACCTGGTCCTCTACTATGGTACAAAGAAGATTGAATCAGACATACAAGAGTTAGATCAATAGGACTGGTGGAATCAACCTACTTGGTTTGATCACCGGTTGCCTTAGGAGTCTGCCCTCCTTCTTTGGTCTTGATCTCCACTTGTTTTCTCTTCTCTGCTTCCTTCTCCTCTTCCACTCTTTTCTTTTCTTCTTCTTTCTTCTTCTCCGACTCTTTCTTTTTCTCCTCTTCTTGTTTCTTCTCCATTTCTTCCTTCTTCTTATTCTCTTCCTGCTTTTTCTTCTCTTCCTCCCTCTTCCTTTCTTCTTCCTTCTTCTTGTCATCTGCTTTCTTCTTCTCTTCTTCTTTTCTCTTATCTTCTTTTGTCTTCTTCGATTCTTCTTTTCTCTTATCTTCTTCTTGCTTTTTCTTTTCCTCTTTTTTCTTGTTTTCTTCTTGCCTTTCTTTTTCCTCTTGTTCTTTCTCTGCTTTCTCTTTGTCCTATTTCTCTTTCTCAACTTTTTCTTTGTCAGGAGTGACATCCTCATTATCTAATGCATTAACATCAATAGGGTCAATTTGTTCTGTCACTCTTTCACCTTGACTGTCAAATACCTCATCTGGTTTGCCTGAGGATAGGTTAGGTTCTTGATCAGCCTTCCTAGTGGCTTTAGATACTTGGTGTATTTCAATAGCAGCTTTAACATGTATGTGTGTATCCTTTTCTACTTGAGAAGTTTTACTTTCTAGTAACCTGAGTCACCTCCTTCTCATAAAGAAGATGCCTTTGTTCTTATCCATAATTTCAAATAAATTAGAATTTGAAGCATCAAGAAAGTATAGTGCAAAAAATTTCTTGCTGATCTCTTGCTCTCTTTCAATGGCAATGTGCCATTTATTATCCAAAGAATTATACAAAGAATTTGGAGTAACAGATTTAATCTCAGAAGGTGACCGAGCATTAATACATAAATATTTAATGACCTGTTCTACCTCCTCTTTCTCACTATCATTAAAGTCATCAAAATGTTCCTTTAAGTCATCAAGAAATTTCCTCCTAATATTCTTTATTATCCTCTGACAGTGTGTCATTGGTTTATAAGAGGTAATATCTATATTTACCGGTGCAAAAGTTACTAGTACATTACTGGTAGACCTCCATTTTTTTCTTGATTGCCTTGAATTCTTTGTTTCAACCTTTGGTTCAGTGTCCTCTGACTCTGGTGAGTGATTCCTAGTTTTACGCTTCCTCTCAAATACTTTTGCTGGAATAGTCTCAGGTTTCTTTTTGGCTGGTGACCACTTGGTCTTTTTTGGACTGGCAGATGTAACCAGTGTAGATACTGATGGCACTACTTTGCCCTTTTTTTGCTTCAGTTCCTCAATCAGTGTGACCCTCTCCAAGTAGGTACCGCTTGTGTCTTCTTTGCATGCAGTGGTGAGACAAGTAGGGTAGAGGCATACTCGATCAATATGTCATTCACCACTTCATACCCCATAGGGCCAACTACTTCCTTTCTAGGTTCTACAACTTTCATTATGCAGTCATCTATCCTTATTGTGAAGCAGATGTCATCTTCATACTTCTTCACAATATCACCAGATATCCTCATTCTTTGGTTCATCTTTTGTTTGAATTCGTCAAAATACTTATTTAGAACCTCAGGATATGCAGTTCCCACTTCTTGTAGACTCTCCTTAATCTGTTTGGAAACTGGTAGGTCAGGAGACCATTGAACATCACCTACTCTAGGGAAATAACCTTGAAAATAAAAGAATAGATTGACCAGAAGTTGGCCAAACCTGAACCTCAGTGACTTGTCCTATTTGATGGATTTCAGATTCACCAACAATTGCTTCTGTAAGCAGGTACATAGGTCATATTTAGTATCTTCCTTGATCATCCTGTAAGCAACATTCACCATAGCAGCAGGGATTAAATTCATTCTACTAGCATAAAATATCTTGTAACCAATCACCATGCAAGCATATTTTACCAGATCATCAAAAATGGTGTTGACGGTCATTGCCCGTTGGTCACTCACAGAATTGGTGAGCTCTGTCATTTTAGTTTTGGTGACCTTCCATAGAACTGGTACTTCTCCAACATTGCAGAATCCATTGATGACATGAATCACTTCCAGTGTGATGTCATGGGTTCGCTCGAGATACATCTTGTCACCATGCACTCTGCTGAGGATAATGCGAATATGTTCTTCTATAAATTCCTTTAGAAAGTATACGACATTGTGTAGTTTCATCTTCTCAAGGATGCTATACTCTGGTTTGATCTTCTTGTCATCTCCACAGAACAGACTTAGCTGGGAGTGAATTACTAAGGATCCTAGGTCTTCCAACTTACAGTCTATATACCTTGAAATATCTTCCTCCACAATAACTCTGGCAGGAATTTGAGATAGGGCATTGTATCTCATTTTCTTTTGAAGAAAATCAGGTGTATCTTCAGGTGCACTAGAACTAGAACGCGATGTAAAATCCATAACCAAATGATAAGAAATAATTTTTTGAAAATACCTTCACAATCTGAAATTTAGGTTTTCCAATATCGCACACAGTTCACCACTTCGGTTGCTAGTTCACTGCTTAGTGTTCTTCACTAATTGCTTGAAGATGATTGCAAGATTTCGTACAGGATTTCTCCAAATGCTCAACAAATATTTCACCGATATGTTCCCCCTAAGCTTTTCTGAAGCTTAGTTTGCATATTCAGAGACTTCCACACTAGGTACAAAAGCAGGTTCATCCTGTGACACTTCTTCTAATTTATTTTTCCAAGTTTTATTCATTTCCACCTGAATAGTTTCAACATTAATCTTCCCTTCTAGAGTGATCAGTATATCACTCGATAGGTTCTTTCTTAGTCTGTAAGTTCTGGCAGTGTGTCCCAGTTTGTTGCAATGATAACATACCATTCCAGGTGTTCTCCATGGTCTGTTATTCATACTTCCATTCTTCTTTCTGCATGTTGCAGCAGTGTGACCGCTACCACGATAGATCAAACAAGTTTCT
The DNA here is from genome assembly GCF_030272615.1 of Cryptomeria japonica. Taxonomy (NCBI): domain Eukaryota; kingdom Viridiplantae; phylum Streptophyta; class Pinopsida; order Cupressales; family Cupressaceae; genus Cryptomeria; species Cryptomeria japonica. Next base: position 669,677,644 of record NC_081415.1, on the reverse strand, counting down.
CTCCAACTAGTTTCTGCTTGATAACCAACTGACCAATGGTCATAGGTATTGTACCGGTTGGGACTCCGATTCACAGGAAGTTACAGAATAACTCCTTGAGTCCTTGGAGGATATCTCCCAGTTTTGTGCAAAACAGACCTACATTCAATTGCTCTATGACTAAACTTGTTGTATGCATAACAGTTTCCATTGAATCTATTGGATCTAGGCATATTGTTTTGAAAATAAGGAAAATTGTTGTAGGCCTTGCTTCTACACACATTGGCAGTATGTCCTTCTTTGAGAAAATTAAAGCAAACAGGTTTAAATTTTTGCTTACCTTTATCCTTGGATGTCGATTGCTTCTTTGATGCTTTAGCTTTTGTTCCAAAGGTCTCACCTTCCTCATACCCAAAGAAACCAAGTCTAGTGGTATCCTTTGTTGGCTTTGCCCATTCTAGCTTTTGCTCTAGCTTAGTAGTACTCTGATTGAATTTGGCAAGTATTTCCTTTGACTTAGTAAGTTCCTTGGAAATAGCGGCATTGGATTCCATCAAGGTTGCATTCTCAAAAATGGCCATGTTTAGTTCACCTTGCATTTCTTCTTTTTCCATTTTACTCTCCTGGAGATGAGTGGTAAGGGTATTGGTTTCTTGCTTCATCTTGGAGATCACATGATCTTTGTCTTTTACCAGATCTTCAGCTTTCCTTCTGTTCTCAAGCTTTTGACACATTCTGATAGTCAGTCCTTCCAACTCTCTTCTCAGCTTGGCTTTAGATTCATTCAATTTTTCAACTTCTTCAACTAGGGCATCCATGTCTGCTTGATCAGAAGAGCTATTTCCAGTGAGTTCCATCAGTTTCTTATCATGCTCTCTTCTCTTGGCCAAAGAGGCTTTATACTTGACTTTGAGTTCATCATAGGCTCTCTCTGTCCAAGTGAGATGATGAGTAAGTTGCCTCACACTATATTCCCCCATATCTCCTTCCAAGTGGTTAGACTTATAAAAAGGTTGGCTCTGATACCAATTGATGAATACTAAGAGCGGGGATGAATTAGTATGCCAAAAAATACTATAAGTAAACTTTTAAACAATTTAGTAGATAACTGGTGCAGCAGATTCACTAATAAACCGGTTAGGATAAATGCAAACCAAATAGCAAACAAAGAATTCACCCACAAGAGCACAATCACCATAACACAAGATATTTGATGTGGAAACCCAAATGGGAAAAACCACGCTGAGCAAAAACTCACAAGTAACTATCTGCAGAATAGTAACTAGATCGGTTAAGGTCATACAATGTTCTTCACCAGAACAGATCTTATTAGGAATCTAGATCTCTGTTAGGAGATAAGTCCTGTTAAAGACTACTTGTTAGAGGATTTAAGATCCACAGTTGTGGACCACCTTGTTAGAGGATTTACAAAGGCTTTGCTGAGCCTACCTGGTTAAGGGCTTTAGACTTGTCAAAGATGTGAGTAATCAACAAGTGAATGTTCTAGATGCTAGGACATTATGCTTAATTAGATCCTTGACAACTCCTTGTTAATTCATTTCAGCATTACTTCAGTCTTTAATATCTCCACACTCTATCTCTTCACACAGACCTAATCTTCTCTTCAATGATCACACATAACCTTTTCTATTCTATATCTCACACATGCAAACCTTAGACATGATGTCCTTATAAACGAATTTGATTTCATGTCGGTCTAATAGAATTAGACTATAAGTTCCTAGGTATAGTGAATCTAGACACATTTGGTAACACGGTAGAAACACACCACCAAAGTGTCGGTGGATGATAACTCATCACACATTATAGTAATACCGGTTGGTAACTCATCATAGATATATACTGGTTAATACAATATACCAATTACCAGTTGTCAAAACTGAAGAATGGAAGATCGTAGTGTTCCAATCAAAAGTTAACTACCGCTTGGGTCCTTCATACCGCTTGAGATCCTTGAACCGCTTGGGGTCTTCATACCATTTGGGATCTTCAGTCAATCTGTGATTGGTAAACCATCTTCTACAAAATATCGATAGTCTAAAGACTATACATTCAATAATACACAATACCGATTGGAACAATTATCGGTTGAGCATAACTCATACATCAAGAAAGTGTGTGTCCATCAGTGACAATCAAAACATCATCAAAATGCCAATAGTCAAAGGGGTGGATAATTCATTATAGAGTGATATGATAATAGTTTGGAGTTGGCACAAGTGTTTCTATGAATGAAAAAGGGGAAGATTATTGTGAATATGAGTTTGTGTTGTCATTAATATGAAACTTGTTGTCATTGATGATAACATTGGTCTAAAAAGTAGGCATTTGTGTTTCAAAGTAATGCAATATCAGAGGACAATAATGCAGTATCAAATGATTGGTTATGAGTTCATGTGGATGTGTGGAGATTTATTGTAATTTCTTTAGATAGTATGTTTGGTTGTCTCATGAATTTTATAGAACCTTGGAGGTGTATTTGTATTTTGTAGTTGAAATTGGCTGAAGGTGTCTGTTCAAGTGAATTGTCTATCAGATTGGGTATAGTTTAATGGTCCACATTATGGTGCATTGCTTCATCATTGCTTGCAGTTGTAATATGATGTCAGTGGATGAAAATTCTTGACATATATCTAAATTTTTATGTTCTAATTTTATCTACAATTGAATTTATGATGGTTTGAGTATTGGCTTCTATAGTGACAATGTGATAGTTTGCAGGATTCTGTTATATTCATTTGCCTTTAGTTATTTAGGTGGTGTGACTCAATGAACTGGCTATGTTGGTGTTAGGTGATTCTATTTTCAGAATCTAGAAGGATCTTGGTGGTCTGCATAATGTTATGAATAAGTTTGGTTGGTGTACTTTTACAAATTTATCCTTTGGAGCCAACTTGTGAAGCTTTGGTGTATGCAGCAACGTGCAAAGTTATAGGAGTTGATTTGGGATGGATAGGAAGGTGTACCAACATGGTATGATCCCTCAAACATTTCATTATTCCTTTCGTATTTCCTTGGAGATTATTTTTGGGCTGACTATTTGTATCCTACATGTTACGTTTAATTTGGTCCACCTAATTGATGTTACTCTGGTTGTGAATGATATATAAAGATAAAATCTATTTGGAGGGAGAGAGATGTTGTAGATGTGAGATATGAAGTTATGTATAGTGTATCTTGTGATTGTGAAGGTTTTCAAGAGCAGTTGAGTAGTAATGAAGTTAGTTTCAGATGTGTAATAATACTGAACTTTAATCATCATTCCAAAGGATGCGTTCTCCCATAGTTTAACTATATTGATTCATTGCATTCCAACTTATTGTATCTTTCTCTAAAGAAGTGATGTTAGATGTTTGCAAGTCCATTATATATTTTTGTAAGGTTGTGTTCCTTAGTCTTGCAAGTCAAAATCAAGAGCAATGGGCTTCCTTACTCATGAGCCTAAAACTTTATAACCTATTTCCATATAGTGGGATAGTTCTCACCATGGTTTTTCCTCATTGGGCTTTATATCTGAAATCTTGGTGTTCAATTAGAATTTAAAGTTTACCTTTAATTTATATTGCTAAGAAGAGCACATGTAAAGTACAAGAGAGTGAAAAATATTATATTATTTTTATTATGTAGATTATATAGTTTTTAATTCAATGTGTAATATGGATGGTAGAGATTCATGGCCTTGAGAAAAAATTAGACACTTTTATTCTCCATTGTAATAGTTGGTTTCATTTGGCTCTTGAGATTATCTAAAAATTAGCCTACAATTTGCCTACTTCCATGCATATAAAGGTCAAAATTGTCTCTTTTTTAATGTAATATCTCAAGAATAATGATGTAACAAAAAAATTATTGTAACAATTTGAAATTTGAACAAATTTTAATGTAGCCTTTTGTCGATAATCATTGAATTTATTATTTTTATTAAAATCATAATATATGCTTGACAAAAAAATTCGAACATTATACATTCACACGTTCAAGATGTACACTATGATTCTTGGCAATTTAATATCGATACATCAAGAGATTTGTCAATCTTATTACTATTATATTTATTCATCTTTATTCTTATTATTCAAGACAAAATAACTTTTGTTTCTAAAATATAAATTTAAAATAAGAACAAGCATACTTTTATGACAAAAGAGTAAGCTCATTCAAGGCTTCTTTGAAAAAAAAAATGAAACAAAGAATAGAGAATCACATTGTAGATAAAATTGAATGATTTCAAAAAATTCCTTTCTTTGAATATAAAATTATTTTTTATAAAAAATAATAAATAAAAATATTGTATATTCTAATACACTAATCTATTATTAGCCAATAGGCTATATAGCGTGAGATTTCACTCCAAAACCTATCTCACGCTGCAAAACTAGACTTTGCCTTGGTAAACTTCCCAAAAATACAGGCTGGCAAATTTCTCAACATAAAAGTTGGAAATTGAATGCATTTTTAGATCAAAAAAGTGATTTACTAATTACTAATCAATGTAAAATCTTTCAAAACAATCTTGCAGCTATAAAACATATCAATTCCAATGAAACTTATAGCTATAAAACTTATCAACTCCAACAAAACTTTCAGCTGTAAAACAATATCAAAATTGACCATAAATGCATTAGTGAATAACTTCCCCTTTTTGCTTACTATTTAATATAATTTAGTGAACAAGTTGTAGTCATAAATGGAAAAATAAATGCATATTAGATAAAAAATTTGATTTACAATATCTTATTGAATTAAAATTTGATCTTGTTTGATCTCTTCTAAGATATTGTACTACATAGCCACCTCGGAATGTGTCGGTGGCCTGCAGACTCTATAAATACATCAATTTGTATATACAATATATTTCCAGACAAATATTCATCCACCACTTGCAACACACTGGTTTGATAGATTAAAGACCACATAAATATAAATAGTGACAAATATCAACAATGAGTACTCTTTGAATAATATATAAAATTAAACTAACAGGAAATTGACTTTTAGAATTGCTTTGTATTCAAATATTTAAATTTCATTGGTAAATAATAAAATAATAACTTTTTTATACTCTGCCTTCACTCAGTCGTTCATGTCTCCCCTCCTTGTTGTAATAATTCTAGGAGACATTGTGTTAAATCCACATTTATTACTTATGTTGCAACAACCTCCTACAATTTGAGGTTTTCCTCTACGATTAAAAAACCGTTCAACATGCCAATGCACCTACCCACCAAAATAGCAAAAAAAAACAAGTGGTTCAGAATCATTATTTTGAGGCGGCCCAATTATTTAGGCTGATGCAGCTAATCATCTCAAAGCCAAGTCATATGCTCCCCATTTTAATTCTACTATGGATCTTTTCCATTTGGAATATGTTCTTTTCACTTATTTATAGAGGTAATTCAAATCTAAATAAACTATTACTACACAAAACTTTAATACAACAACTTAACTCTAAGCCACCCCAATCTTTTGTTTTGTAATCTTTTCTTTTAAATCTGCAAACTAATTTCACTTCTTCTTGCGTACTCATACACATGCTCTGCAGTCTTTTCTTTGTTCTTGTGCTAACTTTTATGTCCTTGTTTAGCTTCTAATCATGTCTTTTTCTGACTTATGGACAAATATATTTGCCCCTAAATCCTTCTCTTTCTCTTTCATTGGTTGCACTCGTAATCTCTATTTATTCTTGGTGTCTTACTCACCACTCTTCTATTGGTGCGGTACTTTCCCTATATGCTTCCCTTTCAATTTTTAAATCTCTTCTTTCATATATGCTTGGTGTCTTACTACTCTGCTATTGGTGTGATACTTTCCTTGCGTTTCCCTTAGATTTTTCATTGTTTGTAAATTCTTCTTGCCTAGCGCCCTTCCATATTCACTCACGTTGCCTCGATAATTACAATATGCAAATAAAACTCTTTTTCCTTATAAGGTTGTGTGTCTTTTTTTATGCTCATTTTGGCATTTGATTTCCTCCTCACTCAACACATTATTTTAAGGAATTTTTCAATTCCTAAATAGTGAACAAAACCTAATGGGTTAGATGAGAGTTTAAAGTGGAGAATTTTCTGTAGCATATTACACCAAAATTTTGTCAGGGCTTTGGGCTTCCTTCACCCCTCCATCCACTTTCTCTTAGTATCCTTTTAACACAGACTTCTATATTTTTCCTTCTTCGTGTGAATTATGAACGACCAACACAATTTCTATTTTATGAGCACTTTTCTCCTTTGAAAATTGTCTAGTGTCTGATCTTCTCCTTGCCCCCATCACTAAAAAGGGTTGTAGGGCAACACAGTTCTTGCCTAGTGCTATAAAATTGGTTGTGCATTGCTTCTATTCAATTGGAATGTCTATGGACAATACTTGCACCTTGTAGAAATGTAGAAGTTTATTGCTTTGCACATAAGTTTTCCTTCAACATGTATACTATTTTCTCTGTCTTGTACAGTTTGAGAAGAAGAGAAAAAGGAGATAATGGTGGAGGAGTCATTCCAGGGAAAATGGTACTTCCCATAACAAGGCTTCAAAAATCCTTTAGGAGTTCAAATATTCACAAAGAGCCACGCAGACACTTTATCTCGTGGTTGAAAGCTCATAAATGTTTAAAGTGCAAAATCACTAAAGATATCTAAGAAATTTGTAGAACAATACAAGTGTTCAAATGAATAGCTTACTGAAAAAGTGTTTGGCAATCTCTAAGTACATGGAATAGAAGATACAGAATCTTTACATAGTAAGTATGATTTAGTTGCATTGGAGATTGAGAGTATGGTTTAGAGTTGTAACATGTACGCTTTCTCCCCCACACACCAATAATGAGCAGAGAATGTAGATTGTTTATTACATGAAAAGTTGATTAAAGTTGCAACTTTTGTTTAATTTAAAGTATGCTTTTGAGTAGAGAGTTTTCATAAACAGTGACCATAAAAGTTAATTGGTAATGGAAATCGCACACCCAAAACTACTGCCAAACAATTTATTAGCAATGACATAATGACCTGGAGCTTGTGAATAACTGAAAGTATAAAATGAATATTTGAAATCTTTGAAAAACATAGCTTTGACCTCAATGCACTCCATGTATTTCTTTTGTGAATACAAAATGTCAATTCACAAGCCCATAATTCACAACTTTTAAAAGCGCAAGAAATATTTACCCTGTTGAAACCAAAATTTTTTTAGAATTGAGATGTGGTGGTTATTGAACATTGTTTTGTTCTTGTTCTCCTTGTAGAAAACTGAATGATTATAAATTTTTATGTTGTATGATGATGTTTCAAGTTTATTAAATATGGTATTATATATGAAAATCGTACGAGTCTTTTATCTTGAAACCATAAAACACTATTTTCTCTATTCTAATAGTTTCCATTTATTTTCTAGTTTATTGCTAATACAGTTGACATTCTCATACAATCATCAATGGTATTTGCAAGCATGGTATAGTTAAAGAAACATAAGTGTTTTTGGGTGAGATGGATGAGTAGGGAGTTATAGAAACTCTCCATTAGCGTGGCTAAAGAAGGTGTTGACCAAACAAGGTGCGAAACTACGAAGGCACATAACACGCAGTGCTAGTTGCATTCAACATATCACATGGCTAAAGAAGGTGTTGGCCACAAAGGTCATGAAACTGCAAAGGTGCATAACATGCAATGTTAGTCGCATTCACCATATCGCGTGGCTAAAGAAGGTGTTGATCACGTAGGCTGTGAAAAAATGAAGGCGTGTAACACATCGTGCTAGTCACAATTGTTGATTCATGTGGCTAAAGAAGGTGTTGGTCACACAGGCTGCAAAACTACGAAGGTACATAACATGCAATGTTAGTTGCATTTTTTGTATCATGTGGCTAAAGAAGGTGTTGGCCATGTAGGTCGCGAAACTACGAAGGCACATAAAACACAATGTTAGTCACATTCGCCATATCGTGTGGCTAAAGAAGGTGTTGGCCACGTAGGTCATGAAACTGCGAAGGCACATAACACGCAATGTTAGTTGCATTCAACGTATCGCGTGGCTAAAGAAAGTGTTGGCCACGCAGGCCGCGAAACTACGAAGGCACATAATACGTAATGTTAGTTGTATTTTCTTTCATGGACATCCTTTCCCTATTTGAGTAAAGTTATTCCTCTATACTATAGCATAACTAATATCTGATAGATCCAAGGTGTAAAACAAATGTAACACTATTAACAACAAACCTATGGATTCAATCAGGGCTTGTCAATGGGTCTCTTGGAGAGGTACTACATATTGTGTACACAAATGGCTCAAAACCCCCATATCTACCTTTGTATGTAGTTGTTCAATTTGATAATTACCATGGTCTGCCTTGGAACCAAGATGACCCAAAAAGTATACCTATAGCACCAATCTCCCTAGGTAATCATAGACAAATACCACTATCAATGGCATGGGAAATCACCATACATAAATCTCAAGAACTAACACTCCCTAAAGAAACAATTAATATAGGTAAAATAGAAAGACAAGGGATAACTTTTATAGCTATATCTAGAGGTAAATCATTAAAGGGTCTTCAAATAGAACCGCCATTCTCCTTTGATCGATATTCAAGAATGAAAAATAATCCATACATAATTATCAGGAAAAAACGAAGAGTCTCACCTACATCAACTCTCATTATAATGAGTGAAGGTGCGTACTTTCAAATTTTTCCTTGTATATAGAAAATATATATTTTGTTGTATTTACTATATTGTCTTACTAACAAATGTTGTGCAAGGAAAAAAATACAAAGTTAACAATTTCATGGTGCATAGGTTGCTCTACATGTTGTTGCTTGATATATATATATATATATATATATTGATTGCTACCAGAACACAGATTCGTCAACTTTCCAAGTCTTGAAAATTGCAACGTTTGTAAAAAAATAATTCAATTCAATATGACCAAATATGTAATATGAACATTTTTTTTTTAATCTTACCAAAAAGATTGCACATGTCTAAGAGTTCTATTGACAAAATATATATAACATTTTTACTTGAATATTACACTTTTTTTTAAAATTTAAATATTTTTTAAATGCTTCAAATATTAATTATCGAAAATAAGTTACTTTTTTAATATATTTAAAAAAAAAATTGACATACTTAACAATATACATCTCTCTCATATATTTGACATACAAATGATTTCCTATTGATGAAATCCTTGTACCTCCTTTGAGTGCAAGTGCTATTACTATTTAAGATGAGAAGTTATTAGCCAACAAGATATTGTTTGTGGGAAACTTCGCACATGTCTCACACTGAAAAATTTACCCAACGTTGAAAAAATCTCATTCAATGATTTTTTCGCTTTTGATGGTAAAGGCAAACGATTATAATCCCTTTCGTAGCATGCTTTGCTCAAGATTTTCTTTGCTTCAATCAATCCCACCAGCATGCAAACACGAGCTGCCAAAGGAATTGCTTTGAATTCTTGAAGAAAAAAGTGAAAAAAGTGACACATTCACAGATTTGAATCATAAGAGCATGTTGAGATTATTAGGGGATTTTTTAAGAAATTTTATTACTTCGAGTTCTTTCTTTTCGGAGTCCAAATCGAGTTTACTTAGTATTTTGGGGGAGAGAGTTTAATAAATTTTATGTATTATTGTTTACTTTTAACATAAATAGAATTCCAACCTTAATATATTAGAGAGTGTATTAGAATTCTATTTATAAATGAAAATAAAATAAAATTAGGTTTAGATATATTGTTAGGGTTGGAATTGTTGTTAGGGTTAGGGTTAGTATTAGAGCTTAATTAGGGTAAAAGTTAATGTTAGTATTCAAGTACATGATTACTATTTTAGGATAATGTTTGGGGTTGGGGTTATCATTGAATTATGACTAGGGTTAGCATTAGGATTCAATTAGATTTGATTTGGTGCTCTTAAGATTTAAGTTAAACTTAGAGATAGTGTTAAGGTTAGGGTTCAACTAGTATTAGGGTTGGGGTTAGTATTATGGCTAGGGATAATGTGTGTTATATTAGGGTTAGGATGTAATTAATGTTATGGTTCTATATGGGATCCTAATAATGATCATAATCTTGACCCTAATGCTAGCCCTATTTCTATCACTCAAAACTAATTCTAACCTTCACATGCTAACATTGATTTAATTTCTAAACATAATCCTAAAATCCTAACCAAACTCTAATTTAAGTTTAACCCTAACTATAATTCTAGACCTTCACACTAACCCTAACCCTAATTCTATATTTAACCATATCCCTAACGTTAACTGTATATGGTGAAAATGGAAACAAGAATATTGAAAGAGTAAATGAATTCAAGCACAAAACCCTAGCCTAACAACAACAAAGATCCACCATAACATATGAAGATTGCCTAAGACAATGCAAATGAAATGAAATCACAAAGATTATACCATCACATGTCCAATAGGGTTTGAATCTCCATTCTTCCTATCTCCATTGATCTTGCTTGATATATTTGCTCTCAGATTTTATATGTGCACAAGAGCTCAACAAAGAATGGAAATGTGGTTGCAAGTAGGATCGCATATGCAAGTTCAAGTGCTAGGATGCTTGATAAAATGCATAGAATGATTAGGGTTGATAATGAAGGAAGCATCTCCTTATATAGAAGACACTATAAGAAATGGAGGGATAAGATTGAGAGGTGTAAAAGATAAATGGTCGGCTATGATTAGAGGGTAGGTAGAGAAAATAATAAAATAATAAGAGGGTAGGTAGTGTATGAATTAAGAGATGAATGACATGTGTCATAGATAGAAAAGACTAATGAATTAATTAAATAAATAAAGATTTATTTAATTAATAGAGGAAGTGGGATCAAATTAAATAAATAAAATATTTATTTAATTTGGGAAAAGGATAATTTAAATAAATAAATGTATTTATTTAAATGAGAAATAGGGCTAGAAGAAGATAAATGAATTAATTAAATAAATAAAGATTTATTTAATTAATAGAAGAATTAGACTAAAATAATTAAATAAATAAAATATTTATTTAATTAGACATGACAATTTCAGGTGTCTACACTAACAAAAAAAACATACTATTGATCGAGGTCAAATCTATATGTTTTAATCTATTTTATAAGTTAATAGTTTCTTTATATCATTTAAAAACTACAATCTATAATGAAAGATTCTAAGAGGCTTATGAGAAGAATCTTAACTGTTGATTAATGCTTATTATGATATACTATAAATTATTATCATTATTTTTTAGATTTGTACACTCCAATATACTATTTAATACAATGTAATTATTGCACCTCCTTTTGATTTAAATGTTAGTATAATTTTCTACCAACATAACTAATGTCATGTGAATCAGTTGGATAACTACCTTGTTGAGCAGTGGATCAGCTGGACTACTATCCTCTAGGATCATTTTGACATTAGTTGGATAACTACCTTGTTGAGCAGTGGATCAGTTGGACTACTATCCTCTAGGATCATTTTCCCGTCGAAGGCATCGATATGACATCCGAGTTATTAGGTTGACAAAACCACGATACGATGCATTACTGTACTATATGTATTTTCGTACAATTACCGTCAACATATTTGTTAAAAATGGAACAGTTTTATTAGGGAGAATGTAGAGTGGACGAGTTCTATACTTAAAGGTTAAGAGCCATTGTCATTTAAGAAGTCCGTCGCGATCATCTTTCATCATCTCCTTGATGATTGGGTGAGAAAATGTTTGAAATATTGTAGATGAATAATGTAGATGTACATGTTTGTGGAACTGCGTAAGGATATTTTGTGCGGTCTGTAAATAGTCAGTGCGTTCATAATAACATATCCTATATCTTTCTGGTCAGTGAATCTTTAAACGCATCGTAAAGCGGCCCAAATGGATCCCGTTTAAACCAGAAAACAAAAAGGAGAGTATGTGATATGATCATCTTCCTTGTTAATCATTAGTGTGATCCTTAAGTGACATCTCATTAAGTTTGCATTAGAATGCTTTACGTTTTATCATGAATTGGATGATTATCCTACTTCGAAGTATTTACCTGCTCAAAAGGCACCAAATACAGTCCATTGAAGTAGGTAAATGAAAGCATCTCATGCTTCGTAATGCTCCCGTCAACTTGTTTGTTGTACTCAGCAAGTGCACCTGTTTATAGTTATCGAAGACTTCTTGTATAGGTAAGTGAGCATTCCATAGAGTTCGGAGTGTATGTTACCCCGTCCTGTACAACGTCTTTCACAGGAAATATCTGTACCTTTAATTTGTGTTGTGTCCTTTACACTATTCGAAGGATGATCTGACGTGGCACATACTTTATTTTGTATTGTAGAGACGTGGCACATATTTCACAAATAGGAACACATAGATCAATGAATGAATGAAAGATTTTAATGATATCATGGGATCCGATAATTTAAGGGGTTGTGAACTGCAAATTATCATCCAATTTCTTTTCATGTGAGATCTTCTGTTATGAATCATGGTCAAGAATCTAGTAGTCTTGTTGATCCTTGCTTCCTCAAATGATTTGTGAATGATTAAAAATTTGAAATTTAAGAGGGCTCACTAGCTATGTGGACTAACTTTGTGAGTATATTGCAATTATGTGGAATTTCATTAGATATTCATTTTTTATAAATGTAAAATGATCTTTTATCTATTTAGAAGTACTATACCAATAATAAGACCTAAAGAGCATTTCATAGAGTGTTCGTTGCATGTACATCATCTAATACAACATGTTTGACATGAAATTTACACAGCTTTAGTCTATGTTGTTGTCTATTAAACTATTCCAAGAATAAGCTGATGTGCCATATACTTTGTAGGCACAAGAAATAGGGATATATTTAATCGGTGATTTATTTTGAAAGTTATCAATTAAATTAGGATTTAATTAAGTAGTTTTATTAGTTAATAAAACATTATAAGATGTTTTATGAAGTTTTAATGCATACTTTTTTGTATTATTTTATTTATCTATATTTCACGAGTACTGTTTAACATGAACTTATTTCATATAATAATTAATGGTTTACTTAAGACTCATTGTATTTAGGTAATGTTCACATGGGTGAGTATCAAGCCATGAGACCGCATGATTCATACAAACTCATTTATCATGTGCATGAGTTGTTCACTTAACAATCCTTACATCTAGGTGATACTTACAAGGTTGAGGCATTAACATAGGAGGTCACCTATCTATATACTATTTTGACTTTAGCATGATTAACCATTCATTTTCTCAAAAGCTGAAGCTTGCTTAAATTACCAAGTCAAATATGATGCTTAAAGGTAGACCTATAATGATTTAAGTGAATGGCTTGATGAAATCTATAGGATTTTTTGTAAAATGAATATCATTTTTGCAACTTGATATAGGAGCATGGTTATAAGTCAACATCTCTTTGGCTAAGAAGTAAGCACTTTGAAATATTTGTTGTACCCAAGTTAATTAAGGCGATCCCACTCTGATCCCTTATTTAAACCAAAATGAATAATATACTCAATAATGTATTATTTTTCTCTATCACCATTATCATTTATATTCAAACAATTAAAATATTTGTTTTTTTATATATTTAAAATGTGAATTATTATTATTTTGATAGAAATCTGCATTAATGAATACCTAACAAACCCCAACAAGTAGTAATGTAAAATTTATTGCATCAATGGGTATTGCCAATATGGACATTTAAAATAATTTTGGCTGAAAATGAAAATTTAATGAATATATGTTCTTATATCCAGAGAAACCAAATTCTTATCATTATAAACAAATTATCTTATTTCTAACAAAAGAATATTATTTCTATAATGTTTAAATGAAAATAGATAATTTTATCTTTAAAAGGTTTCCAAATGAATAAAGTTCAAATTGATTTATACAATGAATAAAAGTATTACTATTCATTGTTTTGTGTGGAGTCTTTTTTTCTTACATCTTTTCCCTAAGAGATAGATGAGATGACAATATTTTTAAGGTAGTGTATTATAATTGGATGATAGAATAATTTGAAATTATTTATACTTCTTTTAGAATTTAGAAATGATATAAGAAAGTAATAAAAATTATGTAGAAGTATTATTTTCTTTCATTTTATAAGAATGAAATATCAAGAAATTTTTTAATAATAATAAAGAATGATTTAGCTTTTTATTAAATTTCAGATATCATTTTGTCAATACCATAAATTAAGTTTCTAAGCCTGAATGTGCTTACTTATTGTAAGTTATTTCTTCATTTTTTCAAATGGAAGGATAGGGCATTGATTCTCTAGGTAAGACATGACATTTTCTATTGTTGTTTGATGTATGAGGTATTGTATTTTAGTATAAAATATTGTGATTTACTCTAAGGAGAAGAGGGCCTAAAAGAGGAAGATGAAGGTCCCTACTAAGAAATAATTATATACTTTATAGCTTTTTTGAAGCAAGGAATTAAAGACCTTGATATCAAGTAGTAGCTTATTCATATTTGGGAGTTGGCTAAGAATCTTGATGGGGATCTAAGTTAGAATTTATTCTACTATGGAAAAATATTTTTGGACACAAGAGATGCACATGGGTGGAGGAATTTGTTTGACACGGCACAAACACTCTATGTGTCTCCTTGCTATCAGAAGTTGTTCATTTATTTCTTCTCCATGTGAGAATACTCCAAATGTCATTTAGTAGGTGGAGGTGTATTTAAACTATTGGCTAGATCATCTACATTTATTGGTTGGTCCATTGGTGAATGTTGTGGTTTATATTTTGTATCACTTGATAGCTTTTGGGTTTTCTAGTTTTTTCTTGTTTGGTTTGGTATTTGAACTTATTATATTCTATTCCATTTCTTAGTATATATATATATATATAGTGGTTAAGCTCTTTCAGAAATATTTCATCAGTTCTTTGATTTTAGTGATAATCTAAACTTGATTGTCTTTCACACTAACATTCTAAAAATAATTCTTTTTTCTAATTGATTTCTAAATCTCAGCCAAATATATTTAAAAAAAAAAATTACCAAATAATTTTACATTAACTAATAATATACAAGAAAATAGTTATTACTATCGTTTCATAAAATTTCAATATTGAAAAACATTCTAATTATTTTATTATTGAAACTAGAAATTTGTTTGAAATATTACAATAGTTCATGGGAGAGAATAATAAGAAGCGAATCCCCTTTGCTGTAATAACATGGACAGCCAAATCATGCATTCCCAATAAAGATCTTTTTCTTCTTAACCATTCACCCTCAACTTGTGAGAAACATAATATTCTCAGAGACTCAACTACTAATGTCTATATCCACGTTGGAAGCTTATCTTAATCAGTGATGACTACTGCCAGCCTGGTGCCAATGGAGTATTATGTGGTTTAGAGATAAGATGGGCCCTAATTGCCTGACACATAGTTCACCTACTCCAAAACCCAGCTATAAAGCACAACAATTCTTCAAGCGAGAGAGCTAAGAAAGATATTCTAGATGGAGGGAAAGGCAGAAAAACTAGGGCTACTTGGCGCCTTCGGGATTGTGACAGAATCAATCAGAATCCTTAGTTGTTGTCCACGAATAATAGTGGCCATCACGCTCACCTTAGTTTTGCCTCTTTCTTTGGAGGCTCTGCTGCACACTTTGATCTCACTACCCCTTTCCGCTAAACTCCTTTTTGATGAATTGAATTCCCTAACAAGCGAAGATGTCAATGAAAGAGCCGAATCTCACTGGCAATTAACAGTATTTATAGCCTGCGAAACGGTCTATGGAGTTTCGGTTTATGCACTGTCGGGGCTGTTGACGGCCGCCATGGCGTCTACTGTAGCATCCATTTACAGTGGCAAACAGGAACCCTCTTTAGCAAGGCTTATAAGAATTCTTCTAACGACCTGGAAGCGAATGCTCATAACGTCCCTGTGGGTTTTCTTTTTATTGGTTTTGAATATAGTCGCCTTTGCTTTGGCTGTGAGTTTATTGATTTGGAGTTTCAATCATTTCAACGTAACTTCCACTGGCCCATTTAACGCTGCGCTGATTTTAATAAGCATGGTGTTCGTCTGGGTGTGGGTGAATATCATTGTGCTTTGGAAATTAGCGTGCGTGGTGTGCGTTGTGGAGGAGAAGTCTTACGGTTTGGAGGGCATGAAGAAAAGCCTGTGTCTCATCAATGGGAAGGATTCTACAGCCTTGCTGCTTACACTCTTATGCCTCGTCATTGACTGCGGTTTCAGCTATGCAGTTGTTAGAGGGAATGTGGATGCAGTTGATTTTGAGGGGAGTAATGCGTTTGGAGCAATCCTAGTGATGTTGGAATGTGGAGTTGTTTTGATGGGGCCCTTGATGCAGAGCGTTCTGTATTTTGTGTGTAAATCTTATCATCGTAAAAGCATTCATAAATTGTGGGTAGTGGATCAGTTGGAAGATTACTATCTTGTTTAGTAAGGGCATCGATAATATGTTACTTGCATTATATGTATTTTCATGTAAATATCTCAGAATGCTATCGTAAGCGTAGCTGTTGGAAATGTAAAGGTTTTATTAGGTCTAAGAGATAATGCAATTGAAGAAATTGGCCAGGATCATCTTTCATCATTTCATTGATTAGGCGAGAAAATGTCTAGACTTAAACGTTTATTAAAATTACTTAGCAATATTTTGTGCGGTACGTTAATATAGTCAGTGCATTGATTATAACATATTTGTATCTTTCTTGTCGTTGAATCTTTGAACGCTTGGTATAGCAGCATAACTTGATGTCATTTAAACCAAAACCAAAAATAAAAAGTAAAAAGAGAGTGGGGTATGATCATCTTCGTTGTGATCCTCATGTTTTCTGGTAAAGTATTCGTTAGAATGCTTTACGATTTATCATGAATTGGACGATTGTCATGGGAATAACTTACCTACCCAAAGGCATATCATATTCTGTTTAAGTAGTAGGTAGATCAAAGCATCGTATTTAGTATATGTTTCGTAGTGGTCGCATAAACTTATTTGTGAGAACTTAATGGTATTACGAAGGATAACGGAAAATAAAAAAATTAGAAAAGTAGGTCGTCACAAGGCGAGGTGATATTTAGTTAGAAATGAGAATATGTTTTGATTAAAATAAATGGGAAGGGTCTCAATCTGTTATAAACCTTATAAATTATAACTTATATCTAAAGAATACCATGAAGTTACAATAAAGTAATCCTTACAGTGAAACAATAATGTAGACATACATCAAACACCTAAAAATCCAACCGAGGGCCAAGAAGTGGGCCTACACGAAGAGTTTGAGACCTCAACGAGGGAAAAAAACCTTTTTTCTTTCTGTGAACTGTAGGACAAGAAGAATCTTTGCTGGGAGTACCAAAGGCTGAGAGTATTCCGAGCCTAACGAGGCAGCCATAGAGTTAGAGAGGGGGGCAACATAGCTCAGGAAAGGAGCTTGGTAGTTGTAGAATCTAAAACTGTTCCTGTTCTTATAGCTAGCTGATCAAGAAAATATAATAACAGAGAAAACAACTAACAACAATAAAAATTGCAGAGATAAAATAAAACACAACTCATATTAGAACAACACACACATTCTATATTACTGCTTAATATAAAGAATACAAAGATTCCCTATAAATAGAGTTTTCCAGCTTCACTAACAAAAATAATTCAAAGTCTGTTAAAATAGAACATGCATGGCATGCAATATTTGGTGAAAAGGAAACCAACAGTTCTAAAGAAAGCTCTAATCTACGAATAGTCTAACTGCATGCATATCATGCTTTATTTGCATGAGAAATAAAAAACTATTAGCTAAATTAATCTAGCTGCATGCTGGTGTATGGTGGTGGAGGCTAAAAACAGTTATGAGTTGCATGGAGCTACATGCTCAAGAAGCATCAGTTATCAACATACTCCCCCTTGATGTTGAGAGGGCTCACAATCTTACCTCATAGTGCTAAAAACTGAGCTTTTGCAGCCGCTTTGGTGAATATATCTGCTAGCTGATCTGGGTGTTGATGTGCTTCAATTCAACATCCTTCTTCTGCACCAAATCTCATATGAAGTGATATTTCATATCGAAATGCTTTGTTCTATTTTGATGAACCAAATTCTTAGCTAACTTGATGGCACTCACATTGTCACAATAAATTACTTTAGGCTGAATTTGTTTTTCTCTAATTTCTTCTAAAACTTTTCTGAGCCAAAGAGCTTGTGTACATGTTGAGGTAATTGCAACATACTCTGCTTCTGTAGATGAGAGGGAAACAATACTTTGCTTTTTCAAGCTCTAGGTAATCAAACCAGAACCAAAAGAAAAACAATTTCCAGATGTAGATTTGCAACCATCCATACTACCTCCCCAATCTGAATCACTAAAGCCAACAAGATTGAACTTTTCAGAAGAGTACTAATGAATACCAAAATTTAGAGTTCTTTTCACATACCTCAAAATCCTCTTGGCTGCCTTCATATGTATTTCAAATGGATTTGTCATATACTTTGAAACAAGTGAAACTGAATAGGCAATATCAGGTCTTGTGTGGGTTAGCAACATCAAGCTTCTCGCAATACTTCTGTAAGCTGTCTCATCAACTAAATCAACACCATCATCTCTACATAACACATCTCCATGAGCACTTGGAGTGGATGTAGGGTTACAATCAGTCATATCAAATTTCTTCAGAATATCCTATGCATACTTTGTTTGACAAATGAAAATCTCATCCTTACTTTTGTAAACCTCCATTCCTAGAAAATATTTCATCAGACCAAGATGTTTCATCTCAAATTATTTCATCATAGAAGCTTTGAATTCATCTTTCATCTTAGAAATACTACCAATATACAAAAGATCATCAACATACAAACTTATGATGAGGATATCAGTACCTTCTTATTTGTAATAAAGGGTAGGATCACTCTTACTTCTCTGGAAGCCATTCTCCTAAAAGTATCCATCAATCCTAGCATACAATGCTCTTGGTTCTTTCTTGAGGCCATACAAAGCCTTATTCAAGCTATAGACATAATTCTCTTTTCCTTCCACTTAAAAACCTTGTGGCTGCTCCACATATACTTCCTCTTCTAAGTACCCATTCAAGAAGGCACTTTTCACGTCCATATGATGTATGCTCCACTTCTTCTGAGCTGCTAATGAAATCAGCATTCTTATGGTCTCGTGTCTTGCTACTAGTACAAATGTCTCTTCATAATCAATTCCATACTTTTGTTTGAAGCCTTTAGCAACTAATCTTGCCTTTGTGTCTTTCAACACTCCCACCACTGTTAAACTTGGTCTTGTAGACCCATTTGGTACCAATCTTTTTCTTGTCATGCAAAAGTTCTGTTAACTCCCAAGTGTCATTCCTGTGAATGGAATCCATCTCTTCTTCCATGTCTTGCACCCAAACCTCATTAGTACATGCATCTTGAAAACATGATGGTTCAAAATCAGCCTTGGCTAATAAAGCAAAATTCACTGTCTCGCCTATTGGGTTTTCTTCATGTACTTGATTTCCACTCCTCTAGTAGATTTTACTCAATCTCCTTACCTTCCTTGTAGAACTTGGAGAAGAAGTTGGACTTGATGAAGGGATGCTTGGTGGAGTTAAACCACTGGATATAGAAACATTAGTTGGCTACTCATGATCAATATCAACAATTATATCATCATTCAAAATAGATTATGGCTTCTCAACATGGCCTTTTTGATGACCATAAACTCCCCCTTCTATAAGCCGTGCTTTTCTCACTATACCCAATAAAAATACATGACTCACTCTTTGCATCTAACTTCTGTCTATTTTGATTAGGTACATGCACATAAGACAAACAACTAAAAACTTTGAAATGATTAACATTAGTCTTTTTTCCATACCAAGCTTCATAAGGAGTCATCTTTTCTAGTGCACTGGTGGGGCTACGATTGAGGATGTACATCACTGTAGCAACTACATCTCCCCAATAAGAATTGCTCAATCCCTTGGTTTGTAACATGCACCTTGCCATTTCAGCCACAATACGATTCTTCCTTTTAGCTACTCCATTCTGTTGAGGTGTGTATGCAATAGTAAGTTTCTTCTTGATGCCATTAAAATCACAATAACTTTGGAAAGCCTTTGAGCAAAATTGTCCTCCACGATCAGTCCTTAAACACTTGATCTTGCATGGTTTCTCATTTTTCACAAGGGCTTTAAGCTTCTTGAATGTATTTAGGGCTTCATCTTTGGCCTTCAAAAAATATACCCAACAATTTCGTGAGTAATCATTAATAAAAGTGATGAAATATGATGGCCTACCCAAACTCTTAGTTGACATAAGGCCACATATATCTGAATGAACAAGCTGAAGTGGGTGATGAGCCCTCCATGCATTGCCCTTTGGAAAATTTTCCCTTGCATGCTTTCCTTTAGCACAACCTTCACAAACCTCCTTGTATTCCTCAACCTTGGGCAAACCAGAAACTAATGCATGAGAGGTTAGAAACTTCAAACTATGAAAAATTTAAATGCCCATACCTGAGATGCGATAACCAACTTGAATCCTCATAAGCCATATTTGTCAAACTTCTATTATGTTCACCAAACCTCGAGGGGAAAATCCTATTTCTTGTCAGAGGAACAACAATGACCACCCTATTACCCTTATTCTTATCATAGATAGTACATGTCTTATTCTCAAAGACCACTTTATAATTTTTCTCACATAGCTGCCCAAAACTTAACAAATTGTGCTTCAATTGTGGAGAATAATAAATATCATGAATACTCTTTATACCTTCTTTTGTTTGGACCTCCATAGCTCCTTTGGCAGCAACCTCCAATGATTTATCATCACCAAGCTAGATCTTGGATTTGAAACTTCCATCCTTTGTTGAGAACAACTTCTCATTCCTTGTCATATGGTTAGAGCATCCAAAATCTAGGTACCAAACATCTTTACTAGTATTTCCAGCCTTGGCATAAGATAATAATAAGCGATCGGGATGATTCTCACTACTTTCTTGAGCATAGTTAGCACTTTTACCTTCTTTCAATCTGCACTCTTTAAAAGTGGTCATACCTATTACAATGGTAACATTGAACATTTCTCTTATCAAATCTGCCTCTACCTCTTCCTCTGGAACCACCTCTTCCTCTTGAGCCACCTCTACCTCTACCTCTTGAAGAATTTTGGCTTTTCCCTTTACCTTGACCTTGATTGATTTTGGCACTACTACTGCTTGCATCTTCATTTTTTGTGATTAGTAATTTAGAGGAAAATGCTTTCTCTACACCTTCAAAAGAATCTTTCAATCTTTCTTCATGAGACATTAGGGATCCAACCAGTTGATCAAACTATAATTTTGTTGAATCCTTTCTTTCTTCTATGATTATTGCTACATGATTCCATCTCAGTGTCAAAGATGTCATCACGTTTTTTATCAAAACTTCATTGCCTACAATTTCCCCAAGTGTAGCCATTTTATTGACCACATCTTTGACTCTAACACAATAATCACTTATACTTTCAACTTCTTGCATCTTCAAATTTTTAAATTCTCGCTTCAATGTCTGAAGCTTGACCACTTTAGCTTGATCACTACCCTGGTAAGCTTCTTGTAGAGTCTTCCAGGCATCTTTGTTAGTTGTTGCTCTTGATATTCTTGGAAATAAGGTCTTATCAAGAGTTATCTGAATGTGAAACAAAACTTGAGCATTATTTTTCCTTGCTTCCTTTCTTGTTGTTCTGTCATTGGCTGTAAGGGCATTCCAATCAGTTGGCTCCTCATAACCTGATTCAATAATCTCCCACAAATCTTTTTCAATAAAAAGGTCAGCATTTTAATGCACAAATAATCATAATCATTCCCATCAAATTTTGGAATGGGCATATGGTTAGAATTCGACATGATTAACTTTGGCGAAATTCCAACAATAAAACTTTAACCCAAAATAATTTTACCTGCTCTGATGCCACTTGTAGAATCTAAAACTGGCCCTGTTCTTATAGCCAGCTGATCAAGAATATATAATAATAGAGAAAATAACTAACAACAATAAAAATTATAGAGATAAAATAAAACACAACTCATATTAGAACAACACACACATTCTATATTACTGCTTAATAAAAAGAATACAAAGATTCCCTATAAATAGAATTTTCCAGCTTCACTAACAAAAAGAATTCAAAGTCTATAAAAATAGAACATGCACGACATGCAATATTTGGTGAAAAAGAAACCAACAGTTCTAAAGAAATCTCTAATCCAAGAATAGTCTAACTGCATGCATAGCATGCTTTATTTGCATGAGAAATATAAAACTATTAACTAAATTAATCTAGTTGCATGTTGGTTTATGGTGGTGGAGGCTAAAAATAGTTATGAGCTGCATGGACCTGCATGCTTGAGCAACATCAGTTATCAACAATAGTCATGGGAGAGAGAGTTTGGGACCAAAGAAGGGACGAGTCTCATGCTCAAGAGATCCATTGAGGGTGATCACAAGGTAGCAACAACATCTACTCCAGTTAAAGCAAGAACTCCCAGGGAATGAGTCACGACACTAGGCAGTGACAAGGCAAGAGTTGTGGGCAACACATGAATCGTTGAAGTAGGGGCAATCAGTGAAGACAGTTCTATAGAACAAGAATTTGAGTGTGAAAGTATTGGAAAAAAAGTGAGATGATGCCTATCTAGATCCCTCCACCAAGTAGGAGATGACAAACTAGATCGATCGGGGCAAGAAGAAGCTAGGTGTCTAGTTGAAAAATAGACGTGGCACCATAAAGGGATTCCTTCATTGTCCAAGCATTGCTTCTAGACATGAGAATACGTTATACTTATAATTTTAATTAATTAATAATATAATCAAATGTACATTCAATGTGTAGATAGACAATAGAAACAGATAATATTAATACTTCCTATCAGAATTATAGAGGAGGGCAACTTAAAGAGTGATTAAATGAGCTCTTAATAGTCAATAGAATTGTTCAAATTTTTTTTTAAATGTTAATGTAAAGTTTGATACAAAAAAGCGATCAAATGTGTGGAAGTCAGAAAATAGAGTACAGATGTGAAAGATATGACCCTAAGGCCTAGTACAAAAAATTGGTGCATAATCTGACAAAACCACCTATAGAATCAGATCAGTGTCAAAACCATCTTCTTAATGATATCTCATTTTCCTGATTCTAACTCCGTATGACAATGTTATGAGCAAAAAATCATCTGTAGTCTATTAGGGCTTGAAAGTCTTAAAGGGTTCCCAAAACGAAAAATTTCCAAAAATAGAAAATTTCTAAAGATAGAATGTTTATGAAAAAAAAAAAATTCTAAAAATAGAAACTTTATGAAAAAAAGAAAATTTTCAAAAATAGAAAGTTTCCAAAAATAAAACCTTTCTAAAAATGGAAACTTTCTAAAAAAATTGCAAATAATTCCTTGATCTATGATTTTGATAAATTGATAGGTAATTTGAAGGTTCTTGGGCCTTTTGAGTGCGATGGTGACCTCTATTTCACTCCAAAGTGTTGAAACTTTTCAACAACCCATATTTTCATGCCCTCAACCAATTTGACTTGATTTTTCAATTGCTAAAATTATGATGAAATGACAATCAAGCTTAGTGTTTTTTGATGCTACGAGTGTGATGGAAACCTCGATTTGAGCCCAATGTGCACAAAAAATTCACCTCAGGTTTGATTTCTCAGGCATACAACTAGGAACTTGATATAAAAGCTCTAATACCATGTATAATTTGATGATCAACCATAGGAACCAAGATTCATTCGCAAGAAAAACAGCCGTCACACAAAAAAGATCAAGCAAAGATTGTATATTTAAAAACAACCAGATAATTTTGTATTATTGCACAAGCAAAATTGGAGATATAATATTAGAGGTACAATTACAATGAATGAATGAATCCTTATAAAAGCATGAATGAAAGCCTAGATACAAACACTAATGCTAAAATTAGGACAACTAAAGCAATGCAAAGTAGGTGCTAAATTAAGCTCAACTACATCTAGAACTAAAGTAGATAAGCAAACTATAGAAAATAAAAAGCACCTATGTTTACCTTAAGTGAAAAAGTAATTAATTACCTAATTAATAAATATTAGATAAGTGTCCTAATTACTTGAACAATGATGTTCCAATAAAATACAAACAAACAATAATTCATTAATCATACCTAAAATTGTCTCAACCAAATTTGCTTCCTTTTTAAAGTCACCATTCTCTTCTTTCATCTTCTAACAATATTTCTTGAGATGCATTGATTTAAATGCAGTACCAACATTCTCCCTTAGGCTTTATTTCTTTTAACTCAGATATAGATGTACCTCTTGAATTATTGCTTCTAATGTGGAGGTTTTTGCATTAGAGTTTCCTCACACCTCTTCAAACAATAAAGACCATATAATAGAATCAAAATTAGGAGTTCTAGTTATGCTAAAGCTAATAGAAGTGATCAAGTGGTTCTAGAATTTGATAAATTAACATAATAGTGTAATTGATTTGTCTTCATCTTTGAATTTTATACCCATACTAGCTAATTGACAAATAAGAGTAATTAAATCTTTTAAATGGTTATCAATTTTAATGCCTTCATTTGTAAACTATACAATTGTCTTTCCAAGTAGATTCATTTTGTCAAGGATTTTGTCAAGTAAAGCCTCTCCATTATACTCCATAACCTTTCGTTGTTTTGAATTTAGTGAAAAGAAAGTTTTGAAGGGGCCCCAAAACCCTTTTACAGAAAGATAATCAGAAGATAAGATATTAAAGACTAGCTAGATCAAGCAAAACACAAAAAAAAGACAACTAGAAAAGACAAAAAGCCAACAAGAAGCCACAAGAGGAAAATGGACAACATAGAGATAACAAAGGGACAACCATGAGAAATAGACCCTAAGAAAGGTTTATGATAAGCTTCGCCACTTCTTGCTCCAGCTAGACCATAGAGGCAGCAACACTCTTCACTTCCTTGAGCTCCTTGGTATGCCAGGTCATCTTCCTAGTACTAGCTTGAGTTCGTTTTCCATGACCAGTAGTTCCCCCTTCAAGAGTCAGAACCTTATCCTCGGTAGTAACAATAGTGTTCTTTTCCTGATGGATATGTTCCAGTTTGGTGATCATCATACTGAAGCTGTTGGCAAAGGCTTTCAGAATATTTTGGCTTTGTTCTCTAATTTTCTTCAGGGTGTTCTCATGATTGAGAATCCATTTCTCTAGATCATTGAATCTAGCCTCTACATTCTTAAATTGAGAGCCATACACTCTAGTGATAGCCTCCACTTTGTTGATGGCTTTAGTCAATTCTTTCAAGTAATTAGGTAGGGTACTAAGCTTACTTGTTCCAATAGATTCTAAGGTATCCACTTTCCTAGATGAATCATCCCACTTGTTCTTCAAACTGTCCATCTCCGAATAGACCCAATCAATAACCTTGCAGAACTCTATCATCTCACTCTTCATGGTATTCAACATGGTTAAAGGAGAGTTTCTACTCTCAATACTGATCTCAGGGGCAATATTATCCATGGTCTCCATGTTAACACCAGTAGTATTGGGAGACATAGTATCACCTTCCTTCACCATCTTCCCATCTTCTTCAACATCATCTGTCCTTTTATTGGGATCCTAAGGATTGGGTTGGACATCAAGAAAATCATTCCCTTTATCTGGGCTGATTTTGGTGATGACAGGGCTCCTCTTATTTTTCTTCTTTGGCGGTGGGGTAACATAATCACTATCAATCTCCATCCCCTCGTCATCCTCTTCATCATCTTCAAGCTAGTTGTCCTCCTCCTAGACATTAATTATTTTTTCTTTAACCCCTTTTCCAGGTTTCTTTCTTCTATTCCCAGAAGCCAAATCTTTGTTCTTTCCCTTCCTAGAACCTTTAGTAGAGGTAATCCTATCACAATCATCTTCCTACTCAGTATCAAAACCCTTGTCTTCACTCTCTTCTAAGTTCTCAGACTCATCATCCGAATCTAAAAGC
The DNA here is from genome assembly GCF_030272615.1 of Cryptomeria japonica. Taxonomy (NCBI): domain Eukaryota; kingdom Viridiplantae; phylum Streptophyta; class Pinopsida; order Cupressales; family Cupressaceae; genus Cryptomeria; species Cryptomeria japonica. The sequence goes on along the minus strand of NC_081415.1, from coordinate 669,651,667 downwards.
TCAATGATAGAATGCTGCACAGAGGAGGCCTTGACATGGTTGTATAAAAGCAACACTAGCCCTTCATGCATCAGAGGGTTACTATCTGGATTAGCCCTAAAATCCTTAATGCTAGTGTTAAGGGAGCTAAACAAATAGAATGGTATATACACCAAATATTTATGATGAAAATTATTCTGAAGCACAAAGTGATAGCCATAGACATGAGAGTATCTATCATCAAGAGTAACATATTGCATGACAACAAACAAAATCCATCCCCATACCTTCTTTATCACTTTCGGCAAGTAGTAGCTTTTGTTGGATTTTATAGAGTTAGGAAGCTCACATAAGTTTCTATCAAGTGATTCTTGAAGGAGGAGTATGAGAAAGACTGTAAAAATTTATGCCTCCCATTGGAATACCAATAACTTCCACGATCATCCCTTCGTCAATTTCAACCTTTCTTCCTCCTATGGTAATTTTTCCATCTTTCCAATTCTTTTTGAAAATTCTAGTAACGGTAGGGTTTTTCCCTACAATTCTCTCCATATACCCTGCCATCTTGGTTGTTTCCAGAATATCCCATGCCTTTGGCTTATCTTTCCATTCATCATATGAGAGTGGCTCAATTCTTTTCCTGTTACCTCCCATGGCGTCAACAAACAAATTATTCTTATCCTTCACAGTGCAGAACAGGGAAAAAGCAAAGATCAATGTGTAGAGTAGGAAGGTCTTCAAAATATAAATGGGCACCCACAAAGTGTGTGGATTATTGTCTGCATTAAATGCTAGCTCAATCTTCAAGCACCTCTCTTTTCAATTAATTATGGCCTTTTTCAATGATAAGTGCATTGTCACTATTACTTATCACTCCCTCATAACCATGCACTCTATCATAAATGAGGAAGGCACGGGCCTCGTGAGGAAGATCCAACTCACTTCTCCATCTCATCATGTGATCAGCATAGACGACCATGTTGGCAGCCCAATCAACAATAGTGTTGGTTTTTCTATAATTGTGAGAAACAACACACTTCTTGAAAGACTTAATTATCTCCTTAGCTTGAGATATCATATTTTTTATGGCCCATGAAGGGGAGGATAGACCCTTTAGGCATTGAAAAATGTTGTTAGAATCTCCCTCGAGCCATACTTTAGTAAATCCCATCAATTTAACAAGGGAAAGGGTTTGGTAAACAACCATGGTCTCGACTAAGTGGTTATTTTGTGTTCCCATGGGGAGTACCACCGCTGCAATACAATAGCCAACCTCATTTCTTATCACTCCCCCACACCCAGCCAAATAACCTTTGTTGTTGTTTACCATAGGATAATATTAAAGAGAACCTCATATACCAAACATAACCAAATTGTGTTAAGAGCTTTTGCATCTAGATCTTAATAGTCCCCATTTAGTATAATTATAGGTTTCTTTGACTTTTCCTACCAACACCTTGTGAAATGTTTCTTGCATAAACAAATCATGCAACTAGAACTTTCAAATCTCAAAGTTATTCTTCCCAATAAATTTCTCCACCTCAAACCTTGTAGTCAAAATCTTTTCCATTTGATGCTACAAAATCAACACCAAATCCTAACATAGTCACTGCAAAAATAATTGCTTTGATATGATTTGTTGTGGAAGTGAAAACATAAAATCAAGTAAATTAAATATTGAAGTAGAAATTAGTTGTAAACAAGCAATGCAAAATATATAATATTAAAGACAGATTTACATGGTAAAACCTTGACAATATATGAAGGAAACATCCATGAGGCAAGGTATCAATATTGTTATTGTTTAGAGAAAATAATTACAATCTTCACAACTACTGCTATCACAATTGCTATTACAATTTACAATAACATTACCTTCAAGAGAACAAAGATGTATATAATATCCTCAAGATAACAATCACCACTAAAATTTAAAAAAAAATGTTTTATTCCTTTGAAGAAACTAGGAATTTCCTCTCAAAGAAAAAATATTTCTCTAAAAAATAATATATCATTTGTTTTATTGTTTTATTGTTGTTGTATTCTAACAAGGGATTTATAACATGGAATTATTATACTTGCATCTTTATATAGAATATATTTGTTTGAATCGTCATGAACATAAACAATTATTAAGGTTATTCCACACATAATTGTGTATATATGATTATTGACCCTTTCTATGTCATTTTAGTGTAGTGTCAAAAATTGCTTACCCCTTTGTAATTCGACTTACATCTTTTGTAAAAACTTTGGTCTCAATTCCCCTAGCACCTGAGTAGGCTCATTTCAGCCCTTGCATCAACCTTTTCCCTCTCAAGATGTTCAAGACCCCCTTTTTAGCAGCTACCTCATGGCGTCAGTCTTGTTAGCCACGTGTCTCCCTTATCTCATGTTGTTTTCAAGCATGAATCATTTGGAAACTAGCGTGCCACATGGATGTCCGCGTGCCACGCATTCATCCTACAAAATATCAATGTTCAAATGTTAGTTCTGCACATTTCAACACTTGTCACCTATCTTGATCAATGGAAATGGCTCAAAACCTTCTGAAATGGCTCATGACCCTCTATTTCCCTCCTCTTATCTCATTTTAAAGGGATCTTTCTCTTCTTTCAAGCTCTCTAGATTCTAGACACAATATCTCTTATTCTTTGGGCTCTCTTTCTCACTTCCTATAGTAGTCTCTATTTTGCTACAACACTCTCAAGGTCTCACAATAATCTTTTGCAACTCTCTTGGCTTTCTCAAGCCCCTTTGGTAGTATCTTTCTATCCATCTATCTATCTTGTCTTTGAGCATCTTGAGATTTATTACATCCCTCTTCTATCATTTATCATTTATCTTTTATTCTATCTATCTGGGTTGTCTATGGAAGCAGAAACACAAAATCGGGTTTTTGACTGAGGCAGGGTTATAATCATAAGAAGGAGGTCATTTAATGGGAGGCTTCAATCGTGGATTGGTTGTGATCTTCCTTCTTTTCCCTTTTCTCTAAGTCATTCTAATATTTCTTATTTTGCATTATTAGTTTATCTTATTATTTTTCCATGTTCATTTAATATTATAATTTTATTTGTTGCCCCTGTACGATTTCTGTGTTCTATCCATAGTGGATGATAGTGCGCTACACTGGTGTCCCAGATTCGCACGGGTGTCATAGATCTGCGTTGGTGTCCTAGATCTGCACATTCACCCTGAGGACAAGGACTCAATATAATCGTTTGGGAGTCTCGTCCGCAGTCTATTAGCTTAGCTTCTCATTTTTATCCCCTGGCTCACCTTATCACCAGTTTGAGTGAGGTAGCGACTGATTGGTTTGTCCTCTGAGATTCACCATCTTGGAGGTTACAATTTCCTCCCATACATTTTGGTGAACCTGATGTGAACACTTCTTCTGTAACATTTTTAGAGCATTCTTTATCATTCCTTTCGTCATTCGATGTCCCCGTAGAAAAAAGGACAATTCTAAATCTTTTCCTTTCTTCCAATTTTTTTTTTCTAGGTGCTACCTAGAACCCTATTTAATGGTTCATCAGCCTTCGACTGACAAATTTATGCATTCTATCTTAAGTTTAAGTTTATTGATTTCAAAATGCATGTGTTGTCTTCTTTTATTAACTTAGTTTTTAGCTATATTCAAAGTGCTAATGATGTTCCTTTTCATGCTTGTTATGGTGACTTAGCTCTACCTCTATTCCTTTGATTCCTCTCATAATATATCTTCTATTTTAGAGGATAATTTATTACAGATGAAATCATTGATTCCTTTATTAATGTTACTCTACCATCTCTTCATTCTAGTGCACTCTCTTCTATAGATGATGCATTAGTGAATCATGAATCTCGACTCATATCTGATTTTCCAAAGGTCGATATTGAGAAAATTCCTTCATCTAAATCTTCTACATATCATAATGAGTCTGTGAATTTTATTTATGTCTCTGCCGCCCCTAAAATGCCTAAGAGACCAATCATTCATGTCACTACAGCTAGTCCTTCTCCAAAGAAGGTAAAATCTATTCATGATGTTTCATTTGAAAATGACTCACTGGATCTTTTTACAAGATATGCATAGTCGAAGGCTCCTTGTTATAAAATGGTAGCCCATACTTATAATACTCAAAGAAATAAGCAACATCATGGTCATCCACAACCTTCTTTACCACCCTCTCAACTAGATCTTCCTCAAGCACCTAAGCCTTCAGTTAAGCAATATAGTGATTACATCTTATTGAGCAACTTCATGTTACTCCCACTAAGATTTCACTTTGGGATTTGCTCTAGACTGCTCTAGTTTATCAGGGTATGCTAGAGGAATCTCTCCAGAAGATCTCATTACCTTATCCTACTCGGCCTTCGGATGTAAATGTTTTGGTGGATCATATTTATGCAGATTTGTCAAATATTACATTCTATCCACATGAAATCCCGCCTCTAGAAGTAATAAATCAAGGAGATCCATTAATGATAATCATTTATGTTAATGGTGTTGGCATTAGACAGACTCTCATTGATACTGTTTCAGCACTCAATGTTTGTAGTCTAAACCTATTTCCCAAAATCAAAGTGGATTCTAAGTCTCTTACTGCATCTTCTATGTTCATCCGTGGTTTTGATAATACTAGTAAAACCTCTTTGGGCACTGTTATTTTGCCTATAAAGGTTGGACCAGTTACTATTCCAACCTTGGTGCATGTTATGCCAGGACCTTTATCGTATAATCTTCTCATGAGTAGACCTTGAATTCATGCTTTAGGAGTGGTCAGTTCTACCCTTCATGGTTCTATTAAGTTTGTTGCTAACAATCAGGTAGTTACAATCAAGGTCGATCCTGAAGCTATGCACTTATGTCAAATCACAACAGCTAGTTATGCCTCGATTAAACCTACCTTTCAAAATTATATTCCATCTTTATCTTCTAATATGCCGACAACTATTCCCATGAACCCTCCTAAGAAGATACCCATGAGTAGGTTGTCCTTAAAGAAAATCCTCCTAAAGTAGAACGTCCTAAGTCAACTTCTTCTCAATGAAATGCATATCTTGGTGATGATTGGGGTTCATTAGACTTTGCAAGCTCCTTCATTCAAGAATATAAAATAATAAAAAAGATTAAAAATAAATATAATAAAAATAAATATAATTACTATATATAATAAACACAAAACTAAATAAAATAGACAACCATTACATAAGTATTTTCTTTTAAAAAAAGTCATTACTATACTACATTATAACTATTACCTCTAAAATGATAGAAACTCTTTTTACTTCTATAGAAATTTCCAATAATAATTCCTCTAAATTATAGATTGGATCGATGTTTATCATACTTTTAAGTAAAAAATTTTAAATATATTTTCGAATGTGATCAATACTTCCAGTAATAACTTCTAAATATATTTTCTAAATGTCCGATTTCAGATCCGTTTTCATATGTTTATCATAGAAGGAAGAATCAATAACTTTTAAATATATTTTCTGATATCCGGTTTCAGATCCGTTTTCATACAGTTTCATATGCTCATCATAGAAGGAAGAATCAATAACTTTCAAATATATTTTCTAATGTGATCATGATCACTTCTATTAAAGGACCTTGCTTCCACTTCGATTACTACCCCAAGAACCTTCCCAATGAACGAAGCTAAGAATTAAATGAAATCTTTCTGGATATAATCAATGAATTTCTCTTTTCATGCACAATATTGAATATATCTTTGTTTATATACTACAACAATAAGAAACATTATACCAAGTCAGCAATGTTTAGAAGATATATATCGATAGTGATGTTTCTTCTCTTTATTTGCTTCTTCCCGGATAACATTTTATATCCTTTTAAACCCTATATTTCCAATATCTAAAACGGTCATAATAATCATTTAATAGAGGAAATTAATAAGTTTGGTTTTTTTTTTCCCTCCTATTCTCTATCATATTTTAAGGGTACTATGCATGTTGTGGGATTATGGGCAAAGATAGCGTTTGGAACAGGCTGTGTAGTGATGGGGTGTGTGGTTGCTTTGATGGGGATGTTAACGCAGAGTGTACTCTACTTTGTATGCAAGGCTTACCACGGGGAAAGCATAGATGAAAATCTCGGTGAATATCAGGCTATTAACAACAAGAACCTAGAGAGTTTGGAGCCTTTAAATCTATAATCAATAACTAGGAGCCGGTAGCGACTGTTGTGAGTGTTATGGAGGAGGATTATTATGGGTTGGAGGGCATGAAGAAGAGCCGCCGTCTCTTGGAAGGAAAGCGCACTACAGCGTGGGTTGTCACCATATCTTACATGGTAATTTATGGGCTAGTTGGTCATGCAGCGCTTAAGGGTTACATGCATCTCGAGGGATTATGGGCAAAGATAGCGTTTGGAACAGGCTGTGTGGTGATGGAGAGTTTGGTTGCTTTGATGTGGATGTTAACGCAGAGTGTGCTCTACTCTGTATGCAAGGCTTACCACGGGGAAAGCATAGATGGAAATCTCGGTGAATATCAGGCTATTAACAACAAGAACCTAGAGAGTTTGGAGCCTTCAAATCTATAGTTAATGACTAGAAGCTGGCAGAAACTGGCATACTTGGTTTGTTATTTTTCTTTAGTTTGTGTGGACTGAAAATTTCAAAATAGTTACTGTGTGTCTAGTTTCAGTATGCAAGTGTGTTTTCAGTTAGTAAATGAAATCAATGAGACTTTGATTATGTTAAACATGAAATGAGCTTATAATAAAACAAATTCAATCAATACCTGATCTATGAGATTAGTCTTGAGTTATGTATTTTAATATCTAATCTATGAGGGTAGTGTTAATTTATAAGTTTAATTAAATAATAAAATACAAAGTAACAATTAGATTTAAAGTAGTAGATTTGACATAGAAGTGATAAACACACTCTGATTTTTAAAATATTTCTTTGAAGTATTTGAATGGTACTTGTTGACAAATGCATGGGTGATAGGACTCTTACATCAAGAATGGTAACCTCCTTACTAACTAGACTTGAAGCAACTGGGAAGGCACACAGTTTAGTATCCATGGCAATGATTCATGTAGCAATAGCTCTACAATATTAATTTTTTTTGGCTTGCTCTTAATTTTCAATGTGGTTTGGGATATATATATCTATATATAATTTTTCTAGTTGGTTTCTCAATATTTATAGTTTGTTCATAAACATTTTATTTAAATTGAGTTCTCTCTTATTTCATCATTCATCTCTTTTCTTATTTTAGAGTTTTTAGACATTTTATCTACCTTTGAATCCCTCAACTTATCAAATGTAATTATCATTTTGAGTTCCACTCTCACATCTTATGTCCCACTAACTTTAGAAACCCATCATAAATCATTTCCTTGCTCAAAACCATCTATACTCTAGAAGTTTTCCTACCTCATTCTCTTCTCACAAAGAAGAAAATTGAACATGACCCAGCCTCACACTAAATTTGATAGTTAAAACCTAAGATAATTCTTTCATTTACTCCTCAAAAGCATTCTACCTCTAATCTTTCTTTACTTGAAGTGGCTTCTCCTCTCTACACTCTTGGTCCTAGTACTCATGTGCATAATAGAATTATGAATGATTGGAGTGTACTAGCATATTCTTCACATGAGATGCTAACCTCTGCAATCAACGGGCACATTTTTTCCTTCATTGCTAACGTTCCCATATTATTTGAATGACATTCACTCATTCAATAGCATTTTTCTTTAATAGATATTTAGGACTATGTTGATCCTCTCACACCAACAAAATTTATCATTTTTAATTCCCTTGTTGAATTCTATACAAATCTTTAATCCTTTCTTGTCCAATCAATATGATTTTGATAAATTTAATGAGTAAGGATACAATTTTTTATCCCTTGCACATATGAATGTGTGATTCATATCTTTAAATAATATGTGTATTATATTGTTTCAAATGAACCTCTATATCCATGCATGTTTATTTGTGTCTATTAGTTCCTCGTAGAGGATCCATGGTACTTTTGTAAGTACGTGGATATCAAAGGAATGTAAAGTGGCATTCATCTTTATGTAACTCATATTCTTCTTGTGTTTATTTTTTTCTTAAGTATATTTTGGGGATGATGCAAAGTCTAGGAGAGTTGATGTTTCTTTCATGTTGATTAGCTTGCGTATTTGTTTCTTTTGTATGCACTTTCTTCCTCCAAGATACTTATTTTGAGTGCATTATGCAATGATGATAGTTTTTGATAAAGATAAACAGGTTTTACGTGGACCCGAAATGAAAAGTTTTACAGAAATTGGCCATTAGCCAACCAAACAGAAACCAACAGCAAAACAGGAGAACACCCCAGACCGAGATCAAAAGCAAAAAGAAACAATAAGTAACAAAACAAAGCACAAACAAACACTCAATTAAGTGAGTGTACTAGTTCCTTATTCTTCTAAATGATAACCTTGTTCATTTCCTCCAAGTCCTCGATACTGAACCTGGAGGTACCCTTATTGTTGCTCCTGCTTTTGGTCCTGGAACTAGGGCCCGCAGTTTTATTGTCACCCACAACAGAGTCTTCACCTCCCAGTTCTTTATTTCTATTACTGTCACCAGGATAATCATCGTCAATAGGATTGGATCTATACTCCGCCACCATGGCATTGATCTTTTCCATCCTCTCCATACTATTTCTCATGGCCTCCTTGCTTATGTTTACCAGATTCTTAAGGTTAATCATGATCTCCTCCATAGACCGCTCAACCTTCTCAATTCTTTGCTCATGATTACATTTCATAACCTCCACATCAATGGAAAGCTTCTGGGTCATGATCATGAGCTTCTCCATTTTGTTCAGCTCAAGCGAACTAGTGAAGATATCAATTATCTCCTTAATCCCCTCTTTGAGGGTATCAATCTCCTTCCCCACCCACTTCCAGCAGTTCTCCTGGCTTCTAGTTGCTTCCATCACCAAATTCATTAGAGTACTTTCCTTCTATAAGCCACTATCCACATCTTTAGGCAGAGTCCCCTGCTTCTCCATTAGAACATGAAGAGGAATGTCCAATTTGATTTCCTGGTCCAAGTTCTTGGGACCATAGTCTTTAGCAACCAACTTCTTCTTTTTGGAATAAGGCTCAGTTTGAGAACCATCTTGCTGGTCGATTTATATTTACTTGTAGCCCATTTGGGGGAGTTCTTGCTGCTATGGGTTCCAGGAGTGACCAACATCTCACCCTTTTCAACTGGCTTGTAATCAAGGTCAACAAGAGGTTTGGTGCTACCACTATCCTCCATCTCAATATCCGTATCCGAGACATCTTGAGCATCAGTATTAGGGATTTGACCTTTCTCAGAGAGAGAGGAAAAAACTTCATGGGCTTTGGCTTACTCCATAATGAGCACAATAAGCCCTTCATGAAGGACTGGATTATTCAAATTCTCAACATGTTTTTCTAGACTATTCTCCAAAGAAGAAACTAGATAGAATGAAATCAAAATAACTTTGCCATGCCTAAAGTGATTTAGGATGGTAAAATGATAAGAAAATATACTGGCATATCTGCCATCAAGCGTAATGTACCTCATAATGAATTTGGCAATATCCGCTCAGAGAGCCATTAGGTCCTTTGTGTTGTAGACACCATCCGCCATTTTATTAAATCTTACATGCTCCTTATCTATATCAAAACAATTTGCCATGTCTTCCTCCCCTTTTTCTCTGTCTCTGTAAAACCTTCTGCCATTCATAGCCAAACCCATAACCATAGCCACCAGAGTTTCATCCACCTGAAATTTAGTACCATAAGCCCTTAAAACCCCTTTCTTCCACCCGTTGACAAACATTTTCATGAGTAGAGGAGAAGGGCCATGGAGTCTTTCCAAGAAGGGAACCATCCCTCCATCAACAATTTCCTGCCACACCTTTTTTTTCTTTCATTTATAAAAAGTGGGATGTTCTTTATTGGAAATATGAAGGAATTGATTATGCGTTGCATTGATGTTTTGTTATTGATATCAACACTAGCTATTATGATTGGTTACCGGTAGAAGAACTAGTGTTACTGGCAGAAGGGACTATTAGTTGGATACTATCGACATATTTGGATCAGTGTAATATGTTTGGTTTGATGTTTTTGGAGTATGTTTTGGTTAGTTGGTATTGACTTGATGATCGAATTCTATCATACACTCTAGTAAGCCTATACCGGTAATGGTTTAAGGTTTTACCGACAGAGCTTTTACTAAGAATATTTGACAAGATGCATAAGTGGTGTTGGTATAGCTTCTAGATGGAATTCAAGATGCAGAAGGTGATCCTTGACCGTGCCTTGACTGATTGGAGACATCGCTTTGGCATGGTGGACCCAAATTAGGTCTAGTGTCTATCTAGGTTATGGACTGATATCATGTTAACGTGTTCTCTACACATTACCGGGATGATTTCAGGATTGGTTAATGTTGTTTTGGTCTAAAGCTGACATGGCATATCATTGTAATGTGGATGTATGTAATTATCTTATCGTAATATCTTTTATGTGGCCGACCTAATTGATTTAGGCCTTAGGATTTGTATAAATTGATGTAAGATCTCTTTGTAGATCATGGTTGCAATGGTTGTGGTCGTGGAATGAAATATCATATGCGAAGGAGATTTGGTCGACCATAGGTGATTGAATTGGGTTTATGTAAGAGGTCAAAGACTTCTGATATTGAGCTTAATCAGGATTGTAATCAGACATGGTAGATTCTATCACTGGTAGTTCATTCTTCTTGATTATTGTCCAATTATATTGAGGTAGTTATAACCTCTCTATAGTCAATGAGACTCCTTTGTAATGAGCACTACGCTCTAGGCACTGTGCTTTTCTGCATGTGCAGGCCCCCTATTGTATCACATACTTTCTACAGAAGTATTATTTGATAGTGGGTAGGATTCCTATCATGGTGTTTTCCTTTACTTAGTTTTCCACGTACAAATCATGGTGTTATGTGCGATTGTCGCATTGTGCTAATTCTCTATTTCATTCTTAATTTTTATTTCTTACCGGTATCTATTTCTGCTATTCTGGTATTCATTGTTTATGTGCTCTGGTTAAAGGTTATAAAGTGGTTTGATTAATATAATCTGTTGACAACTGATTAACCCTCCCCCCCTCTCAATTATCCACCGGTTATTCTAACAATTGGTATCAGAGCTTTGTTCCTCTTTTGCAGAAGCTTAACCACTTGAGGTAGATCCTATGGCAACTAATACTTCAAATCCACTGGCAACTATTTTTAGAAGAGAAAGCCCTAAGCTTGATGGAAAAAACTATGGGATATGGAAAATCCAAATGGAGACTCATCTTAGATCTCTTGGCAAGGATATTTGGGAGATCACTAAAAAATGATATACAACTTATGATCCGGCATCTTCCAATCCTGATCCTGCAGACTTGGACAAAAATATTGAAAATGATTGTAGAGCAAGAGAAGCCCTCTTATGTGCACTCATTGACCAAAAAATCATGGGACTAACTGATAAATCCTCTGCAAAGGCTATGTGGGATAAATTGCAAACTCTGAATGAAGGTGATCCTAGTGTCAAAATTGCTAAACTTGATGGTTACTGAGTAAGATATGAGAACTTGAAGATGGAAGATAATGAAAGAATTGCTACATTTATGGAAAGAGTAAATGAGATTGTTATGGGAATTCAATGTTGTGGAGGATCTCTGAGTGAAGATGAAATAGTTTCTAAAGTCTTGAGAGCACTACCACCAGATTACAAAATGAAGGCTACTACAATTAATGAATTGAGAACAATGGCAAACACTTCTGTTAACAGAGACAATTTGATTGGGAAATTATCTACTTTTGAGCTTGAAGAATTTGGACCCTCTGGAGCTGCAAATTCTAAACCTGCTTTTCATGCATCATCATCTACTGGCAAAAGTGATTGGAAAGCCCTATATGCAAAAGAATTGGAAGATATGAGGGAAGAAGATTAAGAATTTGACCAACTTGAAGCCCTATTTTCTAGAAGAGGACCTAAGGGACCGACATGAAGTAAGTATGAAGGAAAAGCACCTTTTAAATGTTTTGCATGTAATACGATTGGTCATTTTGTATCTAGATGTCTGAAAAGGAATGCAAGATTTGAAGAAAGAGTTAAGAAATCATTTAAGCCTAATCAGAACAAATATAGATTCAAGAAAAAGAAACTATTCTACATAGCAAATGAAGAAGGAGTAAGTGATGACTCAGAGGATGAACTGATAGGAGACTCTGCTAGTGGATCCAACAATGGAAAGGAATGGGTGTTCTATGCTTTAAAGGAAGATGAATCGGAACTGGCTATCAAGAATGAAGAAAAGGCCCTGGGAGAAAAATTTGAAGACAAGGATGATTGGGTAATTGATAGTGGATGCTCACATCATAGGACTGGAGATAAAAGAAATTTTTTGTCCCTGCAAGAATACAATGGTGGTCAAGTTAGATTTGGGGATCACAAAGGATGTATGATCAAAGGTAAAGGTATTATTTCTCTGGATGGCAAGCATAATACTGATAATGCCTATTATGTAGAAGGTTAAAATCATAATTTTTTAGGTGTTGGTCAATTGGTGGATAAGGGATTCCAACTTCAGTTCAAAGATAGAAAATGCAAAATTATTAACATAACTAGTTTGGAGATTGCAACCGGTACTCAGACTGGAGGTAATATCTTTCACTTGAACACTGGTAGTAAGACATGTTTGATTTCTCATATTGATGAGAGTTGGTTATGGCATAAGAGGTTGTCTCATGTTAATTTTGATTGCATTGTTAAGATCGGTTCAATAAAGGCAGTTAGAGATATACCTAAGATTATAAAGCCTCATAATCCGGTATGTAAGGAATGTCAATTGGGAAAGAAAGTTAGAACTTATTTTAAGAGCATACGTGATAAATCTAATAATTTTCTTGATCCAATTCATACTAACTTGTGTGGTCCAACAAGGACCAAAAGCTTTCAAGGTGATAGGTACTTCATCCTAATAATTGATGATTATTCTAAAATGATGTGGTGACTTTTCTAAGGGAGAAGTTTGAAGCTTTTGAGAAATTCAAGATCTTCAAAGCAAAGGTGGAAAGAAAAAATGGATTGAAAATCAAATGTCTAAGATCAGATCAAGGATGTGACTTCACATCTCATGAATTTAATAGCTATTGTGAGACAAATGGAATTAGGAGACAATTATTTGCACCTCGGATGCCTCAACAGAATGGAGTCGTGGAAAGGAAGAATATAACCATTTGGGATGTAGCAAGAACCATGATGATGGAAGCCAAATTGCCTCACATCTACCAGAGAGAAGCAGTGAGTACAACAGTCTACACATTTAACATAGTTCATATCAAAGGTGAAACCAGTAAGACCCCTTCTGGATTATGGTTTGGACATACACCTGCTATTAAATATTTCAAAATTTTTGGAAGTAAATGTTATATCAAAAGGGATGATTCAATTGGGACGTTTGATCCTAGATGTGATGAAGGGATGTTTCTTGGATATTCAATTTAGAGAAAAGCATATAGATGTTATAACAAAAGATTAAAGAAAATTGTGGAGAGTGCAAATGTGAAAGTGGATGAGCAATACAAAGATCAATCTATATCACATGTCAGAGAAATGACAATGGAAATGATCATAACTAAACATGCAATGCCTCAACTAGTACAAGACACTAAGATAGTTACACCTGTAAAATAAAAAAATTCAATTGTGACTGATGATCATAACAGTGAACCTAAAGTTCAGAAGACACCAAGGTATGTAAGGTTAAATTATTCTGAAGATGAAATCATTGGAGATAGAAACAAGGGAGTTGTGACAAGAAGAAGACTGCCAAATGAAGAGGTATGTCTTATTTCTCAAATTGAGCCAGCATCTATTATTGAAGATTGTAAAGATAAACAATGGTTAAGGGATATGGAAGATGAATTAGATCAGATAGAGAAGAATAAGACTTGGAATTTAGTTCCCCAACCTAAAATTAAGAATGTTATTGGAACTAAATGGGTTTTTAGAAATGAACTAAATTTGGATGGTCAAGTTGTAAGAAACAAGGCTAGACTGGTTTGTAAAGGATATTCTAAAATGAAAAGAATTGATTATGGTGAGACATTTGCACCAATAGGTAGAATTGAAGCTGTTAGACTATTTCTTGCCTATGCAACATACAAGAATTATAAGGTCTATCAAATGGATGTTAAATGTGCATTTTTTAATGGTGAACTTGAGGAAGATGTATACACTGAGCAACCTAATGGATTTTCACTGACAGATGACAAAGATATGGTTTGCAGGTTAAGGAAAGCATTACATGGATTGAAACAAGCTCCTAGAGCTTGGTATGCAAGGTTGGATAAATATCTTTTGAAGATTGGTTTTACTAAAGGTAGTGCTGACAGTAATTTATATTACAAAATCACTGATGATGATATTCTGATTATTGAAGTATTTATTGATGATATCATTTTTGGAGGTGAAGATAAATTCTGCATTAAATTCTTTAATAATATTCAAGGAATGAATTTGAAATGTCTATGATTGGTGAGATGAGATTTTTCTTAGGTTTCTAGATTACTAAACTGACAAAGACATTTTTATCTCTCAAGCTAAGTATCTAAGGGATTTATTGAAGAAGTCTGGTATGGATAATTTCAAGCCGGTAAGTACTCCTGTGGTGACAAGTGAGAAATTATCTATGAAAGACACATCTACACTGGTAAATTAGACAAGGTATAAGTCTATGATTGTTGGCTTGTTATATCTAACTCAGAATAGACTGGATATTATGAATGCAGTAAGTATTGTTTCAAGATATCAAAGTAATCCTACAGAAAATCATGAATGTGTAGTAAAGAGGATATTTCGGTATTTACAAGGAACAACAAAATATGGCTTATGGTATTCTAGAGATGATAACTTCACTTTATGTGCATATACAGATTTAGATTGGGCAGGAGATACTGATGATAGGAAGAGCACTTCTGGTGGAGCTTTCTTACTTGGAAAGAAATTGGTTTCATGGATCAGCAAAAAATAGTCATGCATTTCTTTATCTACTAGAGAAGCTGAATATGTTGTAGCAGCAACTAATTACACTCAAGTCTTGTGGATGAAGAAAATGTTGAAGGATACCAAGGTAAATTGCAGTGAACCGATAGTTATCTATTGTGATAAATCTGCAGCTATTGACATATCTAAGAATCTGGTATTTCACTCTAAGACTAAGCACATTTCAATAAAATATAACTTTCTAAAGGAAAAGGTGGAAGAAAAGGAAGCCAAATTGGTTTATGTGAATGTTACTAAAGAGAAGATTGCAGATATATTCACTAAACCATTGTCTAAGGAATCATTTGAACATTTGAGAGATAGGTTAGGGGTATCTACCCCTTTGGTAGAAGCTTAATTGATGGAGCAGTGCATCAGCCCGGTATGCATCATTAGCTTTATCCTTTGCTCCGGGTTGATGTAGTCATGCTAATACTTAGGGGGAGTAGTAAGCTTTCAGATTCACATGATTTTGATATCTATGTCATATCTTTGGCATTGATGTCAAAGGGGGAGAGTTATATGTGAAAAATAATGTCATAATATGTCATATGGGAGAGAGATTCATATCAATTTCAGATTGGAATGCACTCCTCTAGGGGAGATGCTAGGATTTTTCAATTTTTCGTTGTTATATCTTCTATGAGAAATGCTTGGAATTTATTGGCACTTAGATGTTTTGTTTTTCACATCTAGTGTTGCCATCAATGCCAAAGGGGGAGATTGTTGGCAATATGAAGGAATTGATTATGTGTTGCATTGAGTTTTTGTCATTGATGTCAACAAGCTATTATGATTGGTTACTGATAGATAGATTTTGGTTACCGGTAGAAGAACTAGTGTTACTGACATAAGGGACTATCAGTTGGATACTATTGACATGTTTGGATCAATGGAATATGTTTGGTTTGATTTTTTTGGATTATGTTTTGGTCAGTTGGTATTGACTTGATGATCAGATGCTATCATACACTCTAGTAAGCCTATACTGATAAGTGTTTAAGGTTTTACTGACAGAGATTTTACTAAGAATCTTTGACATGATACATAAATGGTGTTGGTGCAGCTTCTAGATGGAATTCAGGATGCAGAAGGTGATCCTTCATCATTCCTTGATTGATTGGAGACATTTCTTTCACATGGTGGACCCAAATTAGGTCCAGTACCTATCTAGGATATGGACCTATATCATGTTAACGTGTTCTCTACATGTTACTAGGATGATTTATGGATTGGTTAATGTTGTTTTGGTCTAAAGCCAACATGGAATATCATTTTAATGTGGATGTATGTAATGATATTATTTTAATATCTTTTAGGTGGCCGACCTAATTGGTTTAGGCCTTAGGGTTTGTATAAATTGATGTAAGATCTCTTTGTAGATTGTGGTTGCAATGGTCGTGGTCATGGAATGAAATATCATATGCGAAGGAGATTTGGTCAATCATAGGTGATCAAATTGGGTTTATGTTAGAGGTTAAAGGTCTGTGGTATTGAGCTTAACCTAGAATCTAATCAGGCATGATAGATGCTATCACTGGCAGTTCATTCTTTTGGATTGTTGTCCAATTATATTGAGGTGGTTATATCCTCTCTATAATCAGTGCGACTCCTTTGTAATGAGAAATACACTCTAGGCAATGTGCCTTCCTACATATGAAAGCCCCCTATTGTATCACATACTTTCTGCAGAAGTATTATCTGATAGTGGGTAGGCTTCCCGCTGTGGTTTTTTGTGTTAATTCTTTGTTTCATTCTTAAGTTTTATTGCTTACTGGTATCTGATTCTGCTATTCCGGTATTCAATGTTTATATGCTCTAGTTAAAGGTTAGAAAGTGGTTTGATTAATATAATCTGTTGTCAACTAATTCAGTCCCCCCCACCTCTCAGTTGTCCACCGATTATTCTAACAATTCTTGCCTATTCTTGTCCCCACCCATAATGGTCCAGGTCACCAAATGGAAGCAGGAAATGGGCCACACAAGACAAGTCTCCAAATAGAAGCACGACAAGGGCCACACTAGAAGACAAAAAATCCAAGCACAAAGGAATTTTCTAGATCTTTGAATTGGAAAATCGAAAGGAAACCATTTCCCCAACAACTTAATCAAATCATGATTGTTCTTCATTAATTACTGGATGTGGATGGTATCATCATATGCCAGGTCGCACAAGTTTTTTGGGAAAGAGTCTTGATTGCTCCACCATTTTTCTGCCATGTATCCCACTTCCATATTGGCCAATAAATCCGTCTCTTTATTGCCTTCCCAAAATACATGAGAGATTATGAATTCATCCAACTCTTTAATCATATCACAACAATCTTTGATCAAGTTGGCAATAGTCCAGCTACGGTCCGTACACCCATTCAAATAGTTGATAATGTTAAGTGAGTCAAATTCCAGCCAGACCTTTCTAAATCCTTCTCTTTTAGCCATGTGTATCCCTAAATGGGCAGCGCTGGCCTCTGCAATGATGATAGTTTCACCTATATATTGATTATTTATTTATAATCATATCCTAATCTAGTGCATTGAAATCCCTTCATGTGTATCTTTTATAATGTTAACACAAATTTGAGATTTACCTTTATTTTAACTTGTATCATTTTTTCTCTTTCTAGCAATATCTTATTTTATTCTCTCTCTTTACCATCCAACATCATTAAATATAGGGGAAAATAATCTAATATATGTTTCCTAAATATCAATGTTATATTCCCCTCTTCAACCTTAACATGAATTGAATAACCTTGATTTATATAGTTAATTTATGAATTTCGTATATTCACAATCACATTTATGAAAAATAGACTATCAACATCAATAGCTTGTGGTCCTAAGTAAAGAAACATATTTAACCACCCTTGTGAGAATTATTTAGCATCAAAGAACACAAGAACATGTAATATGTAGTAGCATGCTTTCATATAAGCTATGTAGTGATAGAATATGCTATCATGCATAAGTCATTTAGCTTCCTTTTATAATCTTTGAAAATTCTATAAAAAAAATTATATTAGAAATTAGGACTCATAATGGTATTGTACTGTTCTTGATAAATTATAACACTATACATTGGCCCATATCTTATATTTTCTTGAAAATAGAGTATGCTAGGATTATGTCCTTCTATTTCTTACTAATAGAAGAAAATAGAATTTTATTTGGTTTTTCATCATCATTTCCATGAGTGTGCTTCCTAGTCTTTTCTCATGAGTGTTTTGTATAATATGATTTTACATGTGTTATACATGTGATGGATTATATATTATTTTATTATATATTTCATCTTGAATGTTATCTTTTATAACCAATTTATTTTGTAGGTTTTATGTTTCTAATATATTTGTGTTAATTATTTTATTTTCCGAGCATGTGCTTCCCAAGATTCTTAGCTCAATATTATGGATTCTTCATCCAAATAGTTTTCATATCATTCCCACATGGATCCTTGTAGTATATACAACTTTGTATATTTTCATTTATTACTCGAATGTAGTTTCATTACCTAGATTCACAAGCCTACCAAAGTTTAAACAAAAAGTTAAGGTTAAAATTTGCATACCATACAATTTTGATGGTACAATTTGACCTCTTTTCAGAATTCATTCCTTGTAGAATATATTTTAGACTCATCTATCTTAGCATCGACTTCTACTCCATCTACGTTCCTAGCTTAGTTTTGTTCTCTTACATGTTCAAGTATTTTCCTTGTGTTTGCAAAGGTTGTTTGTCTCCATGTAGTGTCTTGTCCTATTTTATATTTTACATGTATTTAGCTTTTTATGAAATTTTTTATGTAAGAGGGTTTTCATTCTCTTATAGTATAATTGGACAAATGCAATTTCATGTCATATTGTCAACCTTTCAAATTCTAAGATTTTAAATTTGTAACTAATTATTAAAGCTATTAGCTGAAAACTAATTTGCATATTTTGTATTTAAATCACCCTTAAGAGTATCTCCAACATATCAATATCATTCTTGTATGTTGAAAAATTCAACTAAGAGAAAACTATAGTTTTTTAAAGTATTCTAGAATAGCAAACACTTTTATATTTTCTTAATACTTGAATATGTATATTAGAGGACAAGCTCAAATAATCATGGAGCAAGTAATAATTTCTCTTTGTTGCTTTCCTAGGAAATTAACAAGTGTATTTACATATTAATTAACCATTCTCTCATGGTTTCCATTAGTATGTCTTCTCTATCAAGGTTTAATGTTTTTGTGGCCTCTTTGGGATCGATTAGGAATATATTTGTTGTCTCTTTTTCTCCCCCTGTCTTCCTACGAATGGTTTATAAGCATCTATATTGTTGAAAACCAACTTATTAGAAGATTGGGTATTACATTTCCTATTTTGGATACCTACATTGGGCTATGAGCCATTATGGAAGAGTTATAAGTCAAAGATGACATTTATTATTTGTATTGAGGTTATTTTCACTATTCATGAATCTTTGGGTATTTCTTATACTATTATTGAAAGAGGCCCTTCATTAGAGATGTGATTTTTGTCCAGAAGAATAAGAGGGCTAAAGTTTATAAACACTTTATAGCCTTGGAGGAAGCTCTTGAGATTTTTGTCCAAAAGAATAAGAGGGCTAAAGTTCACCAAACAAAAGATGGTGGATACAACTACGAGGATCTCAAGTGTCTATGGGTAGACGTTGTTGAAGTGATAATGAGGTACATAACCTAAGACGACCACTATAAGAGCATTGTTACCTATCATTTTACCATTCTAAATAATTTCAAGCATGATAGGAGTATTTCTATTCCTTTTTAGTTGCTACCCTCTTTATGCAATAGTGTTAATGCCCATTTGAAAAAGAGGAGCTCCCGTATTCTTCATTAAGGGTTAATTATCTTGATTAATGAGCATGATGAATATATTGAGATTATGTCCATTGGCATTACTTTGATGAATCTACAGAGTCTAAGTCCTCTGATGAAGATGATTTCCACTTGGGTACCCTTAAAAAAGATAATAAATGGTTTGCTAAGGGAATGGGGTATGATACTGATAAAGAAATCTCAGGAAAGGGGGATTCAAATTATATCCCATTTGAGGATCTTATCCTTGATTCCATAAGACCTAGCTTTCCTAAGAAAGGAAAGGAACCTGTGCCCCAATGCTTCATTCGTCAAAATAAGAAATTTGAGGTTGACTTTGTGTAGAGTGGTTAAATAAAATATTGTTCCTGCCTACTGGAGTGCCGATGTAGGGCAACAAAGTTGCTAGGAATAAGGAATTGAAGGGCAATGTGGATAATTGTATCCCATTAGGGTTTGATAATGAACAACAAGATATGGAATTTCATATAGAAATCCCAATTGAAGTTGAAAAGGGTACCCCCGTGGGTAAGGACATGGGGTCCTTGATGGAAGATGTAGGGGATTGCGAAAAAGTAGTGAAGGATGCTATGGATGGACATAGAAATTTCTTCAAATGGGTGGTTGTAGAGATTTCAGGGTTGAAATGTAGAGTTAATGACTTATCTTTTGAATAGAACACTTTGAACACCCCCTTGGATAATGTAGACAACCTGGTGGACCTTAGTAAGGAGCAGGTGATAGATGTGAAGGCTATGAATATTGACCCTGAAGAAAAAATCATGAACCTAGTGATGGAAATGGCTAAAATTAATGAGAAGTCGAGAGTGGTTATTTCTATCACCAAGACAACCATGACAAATAGCATAGAGGCTCTTTAGAGACTCAATAAAAAATATCAATCCCTTAATGTATCCCCCTTGGCTACTCATGCTTCCCCCTACATGTTGGCTTGTGGCAAGGGTAAGAAGAAGCCTATTTTGGAAAGTGACACTCAGGCTAATCAAAGACCAATGGCGTGCCCTCATAGAAGGGATAAAGGTAAGTAGGTGAATGTCAATATTATGGAGGATTTAGCTTAAATTAATAGGAATATTATTGATAAGAATGTTAAGATAGTTCAAATTCTAAACAATAATGTGTAGTCAATTCTTTTAGATTTCCATAATCCATGATAATGAAGTAAACTATTTTTGGATTTGATTATGTGCCATCTTTTAAACAATCAAAGCTAGAATTTGTTTACTTCAATATTGTGTAGTCTTTGGGTTGTTTGACCTTGTTTTTTGTGTTTATGCTGCTATTGGCCTGTAGTGGCTTAGCATCTAGTTTGTTCGTGGAGACAAATTTTTCTTTGTTTGGGTTTCGAGCCCCTATAAAACCTGTTTTACTCTAATAAAAAATAAAAAAAATCCAAGATTTGATACCTTTTTCGAGGAGGGTTTCTTAAAGTTTTCATTACTTAGTGTTCTTCTTCTACTACACAATTTTTTTTATAAAGGATTTAAGTACTTTAATAAAGTGTGGGTGATGTGACTGTTATTCATTATCCAATAGCTAAAATTCACATATTAAAAAAAAAACATTTTATGAAAACCTTTAATTTAGCCATTATTCGTCCACCATTGATATTTATCATATTAGAATAACTTAAACTTGGTTTATACATATGAATATTTTAAATGATACCAATCATGTTTTGGAGTTTTTTAGGTATATAGATAATGACTATCAAATAAAATTAATAGGTAGATAAGTTGGGACTTTGATAAGGAATTGAGGGCTTGGTGACTACTCACCATTGGTGTTATTGTTTATGGCTGACTAGGCTAGTATGAAAGGAAAATCAAAGAGGTATAAATCCAAAGAATAAAATAAAACTTGATTGTTATTCTTGCTATGAGTAGTTGGTCATATAATTTTAAATCATAAAACTATATGTTTCTAATACTCTATTTGATGAATACTAATATAAATTAATAACAAATATCTATAGGCTACTTATATACATAATGATGTCATGGAAATGGGGACAAGGCAACAACAAAGTTCAATGTTAATAAGTTAGTTTCAACCATAAAAACAAAACAAAGAACTAAAAACCATTCCAAACATATCAAGAGAGATTTCAAAAAGCATGAAAGAAGTTTAACAAAATAAAAGAAAGGAGAAGAGCCTCCCTAAGATGCTTCCATGATGCCTTTTGATGCTTCTCCCTTGTTCCTCTCCTCTCCAAGTCCCAAATGAGTGTAGCTCTCAGCTTTTAGCACTAGCCATGGATGCCATATGGAGATTCAAGATGGTTGAATATGATAAGCAAATACTATGCAAGAGTAGATAGTGATGCTATAAAAAAGCTCTATGCTAATGCCAGTATAACAACAATACTCTAAAATGCTTCCCTTTTTGCTTGAGGAGAAGGGTTCTATTTATAGAAGAAATGGGGAAATGAAGGGTTAAGTTTGAATGGTTTAATCAAGGGCCAAGTTTGAAAGTTGGGGATCCATGTGCACAATTGGCACCAATAAAATGGTGACAAGTGTCAACATAGGATTGGGTTGAGAGAAGAGGTTGGAGGCATTAAAGGCCTGAGAAGACCTCATGGTTATCTAGAAGGTAAGGGTCAAGTCTAAATTAAGATTACCCATTGGATTAAGAGTTAATCCAAGGATAAACCTTTGTGCAAATGTTTAAGAGATAATCATGGTCAAAGCATTAATGGCCTGATGAGACCTTTGGGTTGGGTAGAGGTTGAGTCAAAACAAATGTTTTAACCATGTGGGAGGGTTTGAGGTAACCATTAATGGTTATTGGAGACTTTGGGGATTAAGTGGTTGAAGGTTGAAAGCCTTCAATGGTTATCAAAGACTTTGAGCCATTTAGTGGTTGAAGGTTGGAAGCTTTCAAAGGTTATCCAAGACTTTGAGCCATTTAGTGGTTGAAGGTTGAAAGCTTTCAAAGGTTATCCAAGACTTTGAGGGTTAATTTGTTGAACATACAAAGCATTAATTGCTTTTCAAAGACTTTGGAGTCTTTGAGAAGTGACTCCAATTTGCTTAGGAATGTGACAATATTTAGGGGATGGATTAGGCTAATTAGGAAGGGTTTAGAAGAATCTAGAAGGGGTTTAGGCATACAAGTGGATTTTGTAGGAAAATGCAAGTGGGAGAAATTTTGGTATTTTCAATTAAAATAAAATCATTTATTTCAATTAAATGGTGTAAGTTGAATTTGGATAAATATTTAAATAAATATTAATTTATTTAAATAAGAAAAAGAAGATAAAGCATTTAAAATGCTTGAAGACTTTGAGGGAAACCATTAAAGGCTTGAAGACTTTAAGGAAAACCATTAAAGTCTTAAGAAGATTATAGAAGGAAGCCATCAAGTTTGAAGACTTTAAAGCCATCAAGTTTGACTACTTTAAGGGAAACCATTAAAGGTTTCAAGTGGGTGAGGATAAATAGGATTTTAAATAAATAATTTATTTAAAATAGTTGTGCAACTTGCTTTTGTAGGAAAATACAAGTGGGTGGAGGATAAAGGTGATTTAAATAAATTATTTATTTAAAATAATTGTGCAACTTGCATTTGTAGGAAAATGCAAGTGGGTAGAGGATAAAGGTGATTTTAAATAAATGATTTATTTATTTAAATGTGAGAGGTGGGATTTTGGGGGTTTTAAATAAATATTAATTTATTTAAATGTGAGAGAAGATTTAATTAAATAAATATGATTTATTTATTTAATTAATGGTCTGAATTTGGTTAAGTGAATTAAATCAAATAAATTGAATAATTTATTTAATTAATAGGAGAATAGGGTTAAGATGAATTAATTAAATATTAATTTAATTAATTATTAATTGATGGTTAAATAATCAAATAAATACTAAGTATTCATTTAATTAAGTGGACAGATTTATGTGACTACATTTGCCCCTCTTTGAGACGGTGCAGTTTATCGCATCGTTTCAAAGAAAGAAAAATAGGTGTGAAGAAATGCCCCATAAAATGTAAATTTAATGGGTGGTATGCCCCCTCGAGAGATGGGCCAAATTTTTTTGAAAAATCGGGCGATCTCTCGAAAAAGAATGAAAAGTGGAGGGGATGTAGAATAGAAGAAATTAGAACTAATGATGAAAGAATGGGAGAAAGTGGAGTGAATATGAAGAAACAACAAGCCAACGAGTACCCTGAGGTCATGCAAGAGATACATAGCAGATGTAGTGTGGGGTTTGGATTGATGCTATACAATTGATCAAAATTGGTTAGACAATCTGGTGCAATCGGTTTAATTGCCCCGGTCAAGTCAAAGCGTGACAGTTGATGTCAGTTGGTCGCTTGGACATGATAAAGTCTGAGTAAGTGAAGCAAAGTGACCTGATGTGACTTAGACAATTGATGTAATTGCCCGATGAAGTCAAGGTATATGAAGCAAAATACTCATTGAGACGTAGACAATTGATGTAATTGTCCATTGGATTGTGTTTGATTGGTTGATCAATTGATAGTATGTGCGTGTGATGGATGGTTGTGGGGAATCATGGCAGCCCCGTTGAGACTAGGTCATTGTGATAAATGCCTGATGTAGTCTAGGATTACCATAATCGATTATCTGTTGAGACCCGAAGATACGTGATCAGAGTATCTGTTGATAGTCTAGGTGTGTGGGAGTCGATGTATCTGTGTAGATAGAGTAACTGGCTTAATTTTGTGGATGAGTGAGGATGGGAAGCGATGAAGGGATTAGGATGATGTTGATGATCAAGATAGGGAGGGTGAGGGGGGATTTGATGTTAGATAGAAGATATGGAGGACTAGGATCGAGTCCTATGGAAGAAGATGAGTAAAATAGAGTATGCATTATTATGACTACGTATGCATGATATGCAGCTATTATGAATGTATGGATGGGTGGAATGCAACGAAATGCAATATATACAAATGAGATGGAATGACGATCCATGGTGCTCTATTTTCATCATTGAGCTTTAAAATGTTGTAAGAAAATACAAGCAACTTGACATAAAGATTCAAGATGACCAGAGTATTTCTTACATGGATTTTGATATAGCAAGTTAATACAAGCAACTTGATATA
This sequence comes from Cryptomeria japonica, assembly GCF_030272615.1. Classification (NCBI taxonomy): domain Eukaryota; kingdom Viridiplantae; phylum Streptophyta; class Pinopsida; order Cupressales; family Cupressaceae; genus Cryptomeria; species Cryptomeria japonica. The sequence continues at coordinate 669,626,682 of NC_081415.1, read as the reverse complement.
ATGGATCAAGTTGACCTGAGTATTGCTTGCGGAACAGACAAGGATTATCTCCATTCATGCATGACTTGGATCGTCCTCCTTGATCTTAGGCTGATCATATCCTGAGACAAGTGCATACCGTACTAAGAAATAAAAACCTTTATCCAAATTGGATGAGGAGGAACCAAAGAATGAGCATTGTACCTGTAAACAAATAGTATATACATAAAGAATAAAGAATATGGATCCTTGGTAATGGTTCATGCTCATATGGTCGAGGTATACGCTGTAGTCAGCAAGCCGTAATGATCTATGACTGCATTTTGCATAAGATCATGTAGCTTAGTGAACTTCCCACGTAGACACCATTAGTACATGCCCCAAAACTTCATCGGAAGTAATGCGCAAACGATTCAAAACAATGCTGAAAGATCCTAATACAGATAAACAAACGATTGTACTCACAAATCAACCAAGTATTTGATAGCTTAACATAATTTTCTTGTCAAAGAAAATGTCACTTTTGTCTTTGTTTTGGTAAGGAATGATGCATCCTTGTTGAAGACAGTTTGATTGTTGATGTTGAGTGTGTGGTTGATTGGTAAATGGTCATTGTGTGAGTAGTTTGTCAATGTTTATTTTGGTATCTGCATGGATGGGTATGTACAAGGTGTTGCCATGTTTTTGTGTGATTTTTCAATGGTTTTGTCGATGTTTTTGGATTTTGAATTATTTTGAATGTTTTTGGTATTTTTGCGAGATATTTTTGAATGTTTTTGGATTTTTGATGATTGTTTGAATGAAGAACTTAATGAATCATAAGACAATGTAGAATCCACTTCCATCAATAGGTTAAAGGCATTGCCCCCAGTTTTAGACATGACTATGAAAAAGCGGGATGCAAGATGTATGGAGTACTATCATAATTGCAGAGGAATAACAAGCCATGGTTGATGGATGGATGGATGTATGTATGAAGTAGATGTGATCGCCACAAGTCTGAAAGATAATGGAGCCATAGCCTTTACGAGTGGCGCCTGTTTGCCAGGTTTTCACCATCGTTCTTACCCAAGGTGCCACCGGAGTGGTTGTTCACCGTTTGGATGCATGATTTTTCTTTACTTTTTTGAATGTTTTTATATTTTCTTCAGGACATTTTTCTGAATGTTTTTTGGTATTTTCTAGTATGCAGGGGAGCCTGATGCTCTGTACAGCTTAGGTATAAAACCGTTTGAGGTGCATGCTGTTAATTGGATCTGCAAGTGGTTCTCCTTCTGATGTAGCCAACTGATATGCCCCAGACCCAAATACAGCAGTGACAACATATGGGCCCAGCCAGTTTGATTCAAACTTGCCTTGATGTTCTCTGTTTGGTTGGTTACGAGGATTCTCTCGAAGAACAAGATCACCTACCTCAAATGTACGAGATCTAACTCGATGATTGTAGCTTCTACTCATGCGCTGCTGATAGGCTTTGAGGTGATTGTATGCAGCTTGTCGCTTCTCATCTAGTAACTCTAAGTCCTGAAGACGAGATACTCTGTATGCTTCATCATCGATGAGATTGTGCAATGAAACTCGTAAGGATGGTATCTCGACCTCAATAGGTAAGATAGCTTCAGCACCATAGACCAATGAATAAGGAGTTGCACCCGTAGGGGTCCGAATGCTAGTTCGATATGCCCATAGCGTTGGATTCAATTGAACATGCCAATCACGGCCGGCATCATTGACTGTCTTCTTTAGGATCCTCAATATGTTTTTATTGGATGCTTCGGCCTGACCATTGCCTTGTGGGTAATAGGGAGTGGAAAAGCGGTGTTGGATATGAAATTTCTCACAAAGCTCACGAACATCCTGATTTTTGAAAGGAAGACCGTTATCTGTGACAATGGACATGGGCACACCATACCGGCAGATGATGTAATTGAGGATGAATGAGGCGATCTGCTTGCCGGTGACTTGGGTAAGTGGAACAGCTTCGATCCACTTGGTGAAATATTCGGTGGCGGTAATAATGAATTTATGGCCATTGGATGAAGATGGATGAATCTTACCCACAAGGTCGAGGCCCCATTGACAAAAAGGCCATGGTGTTGTGATTGGTTGTAGTTCCTGTGCTGGTGCATGTATCAGGTCACCGTGAACTTGACATTTCTTGCATTTCCTGACAAAGTAGTAGGAATCCTTTTCCATAGATGGCCAATAGTATCCAACTCGCATGAGTTTCTTGGCTAGTGACGGACCACTTGAGTGAGTCCCGCAAATTCCTTCATGTACCTCTTCCAAAGCCTTTGTTATCTCACCTTGTTCCAGACATCAAAGGAGAGTACCATCAAGACCGCATCGGTATAGGGTTTCGGCAATAATGGTATATCGAGCAGTTTGGCGAATGAAGGTTTTACGTTGGTTATTTGATTGGTTGGGAGGAAGGGTATGATCGCGAAGATAGGTGTAGAACTCACCGTACCATGGGGATTCATAACCGACAAGGTGACATATCATCTCAGATTCGGGGATATCATAAGCAGGGATCCAAAGTTGTTCTACCAAGAACTCGTAGCGTGTTGAATTCTGTGGAAGATCTAGTAGAGATGCGATGGTAGCCATAGCGTCAGCAGCTCGATTCTGATCTCTTGGTATCTGCTCAAAAGTGATAGTAGTAAATGATGTCTTTAGATTGTCCACCATTTGCTTGTATGGCATGAGTTTATCATCTTTGGTCTGATATTCATCCGTTGCTTGTCGAATGACTAGTTGGGAATCGCCATATACTTGTAGTTCTTGTAATTTCCATTGTATGGCTAATCTGAGTCCTGTGATCAAAGCCTCATACTCTGCTATGTTGTTTGTGCATGGAAATGTGAGCCTGTAAGACTTTGGGATGCTATCACCTTGAGGTGTGATAAACAGAATGCCTGCCCCCGAGCCATGCCTAGTGTATGAACCATCAAAATATAGTTTCCATGGCTGTGCTTCTGTGATCATGAATATCTCTTCATCTGGAAAATTGGAAATGAGAGGATGATCGCCTATGAGTGGTGCATCGGCCAACTGATCTGCAATAACTTGCCCTTTGATAGCTTTACGGTCCACATACTCGATGTCAAATTCACTTAGAATCATTACCCATTTGGCCAAGCGACCTGTCAATGCTGCTTTGCTGAGTAAATACTTGAGTGGATCAATCTTTGCAATGAGTTGTACCTTGTGTGTTAATAGATAGTGCCGCAATTTAGTGGCTGCCAGGATTACTGCTAGGCAAGCTCGCTCAATAGGTGTGTAATTGAGTTCATAGCCAACCAGTGTACGAGAGATGTAGTATACAGCACACTCTTTGCCTTCTGCATTATGTTGTGCCAGTAATACACCTAATGCTGTACTTGTCGCTGAGATATAAAGTAACAACGGTCTACTTGGATCTGGTGGCATCAACAATGGTGGATTCATGAGATAGTCTTTAAGCGCCTGAAATGCTTGCTGGCATCGGGCATCCCACTGAAAGCGGATGTTCTTGTGTAGCAGGTGTGTGAATGGGTGACACTTATCAGCCAATTGTGCAATGAATCTGCGGATAGATTGAAGCCGTCCTTGTAGTGTTCTTAGCTGACTGATATTCTTTGGAGGTGGCATGTCCATGATTGCTTTAACCTTTGCTGGATCGACCTCAATGCCTTTGCTTGAGACAATGTATCCTAGAAGCTTCCCGGAGGTTACTCCAAAGACACATTTCTTTGGGTTGAGTCGAACATGGTATTGTTCCAGTCTATCAAAGATTTTATCTAAGATGTGAAGATGTCCTTCTCTAGTAAGTGATTTTGCTAGTAAATCATCCACATAATCTTCCATCATAGTATGCATCATGTCATGGAAGATGGTGGTCATTGCTCTTTGATAGGTCGCTCCTGCATTCTTTAGACCAAAAGGCATTACATTCCAGCAGTATGTGCCCCATGGACATGTGAAGGCTGTCTTATGTTGGTCCTCTGGTGCGATCTTTATTTGATTGTATCCTGAAAAGCCATCCATGAGTGAAAGCATGGCATGTCCTGCTGTCAAATCTACTATGATGTCGATATTTGGTAGAGGGAAGTCATCCTTAGGACATGCCTTATTTAGATCTCTGAAGTCAGTACAAATGCGGATGCCCCCTTTTGGTTTGCCGACTGGTACAATGTTGGAGATCCATTCTGCATAATCAATTGGTCTAATGAAACCAACATCCAGGAGTTTCTTGAGTTCTGTTTTGACTAGCACGGCAATCTGAGGATGCATCTTACGAAGCTTCTGCTTGACAGGTTTGGCTCCTTTTGCTACTGTGAGATGATGCATGACTAAATCAGGATCAAGCCCAGGCATGTCTGCATATGACCATGCAAAGTTGATCTGACGCTTCTGGAAGAACTCTATAAACTTAGGCTGTTCCTCTGGAGTGAGAAGAGATGCCAGATGTATGATATGAGGGTTTTCAGGAGTCCCTACATTGTATTCTTTAGTCTCCTCAATGAGAATCGTTGATCGTTCCTGTTGTGTACTAGCAGGAAGAATGTCAAACCCTTCATCCTCAGGCGCCTCAGAGAGGTTTTCACCGTTGGATACGCTCTTTCTTTTTACTTTTATTGGATCAAACAGTGCCACAGTGTGGTTTTCACTGGAAGATCCATGTTTTAATGTTATATTTTTGCAGCTGAAGGGTTTGGCATCCGCCCCGAAGTATGCTGCGCTATTAAGTTCAATGGCGAATCCAGCTTTGTGATCCCCGCTTGGTAGATTATCCCTTAATTCCAAAAAGTCAATGATAGCCTCATCGTTTTGGAAGAGGTCAAGACATGGGGGATTTGATTGGTTCCATTCGATGAGTTCAGGGTGGATAATGGGCATTACTTCATCGATTAGGTTAAGTTCGTTAGAAGTATCAGTGAGGGTTAAGACAGTGTGGTGAAGGTCATTGATGGTACTCTCCCTGTCAGAATCAGGCGTAGGATGAGACGTAGGGTCTGTGGAAGATGTTTCCAGCTCAGGTACCCAAGTGGTCTTTACCTGTGCTTCTCCGTAAACAGGGATGTCTTTGCCTGGTGGAGGTGGTGACGTGTCTTCCTCATCTGAAGTGTTAAGTTGCACAGAATCAAATTCCCACTCATGTGAGTCGGTCTCTGAATCACTTTCCAGCATTCGATTGCTATACCATACTGGGATGTCGCTGGAGTTGAATACTGCAGGTGTGATTGGTTTATGTACCTTTGAGGTGATCGGTGCTGCAGGAACTGTGATGGGGTTTAAAGGTTTTGTCACTGGAAGTATCGACAGTGTTGATTTAGTGGCTTCTATTGGAACGGCTGGTGCCATAGATGCTGCTACGGGTTCCAATATAGTTGCTGCTATGAATGGTTTTATTGATGTGATGACTGCTGTGGATGGGATTACTAGTTCGATTGGTGGGATTTTTGGCACTGATGACGGTTGCGGTGGGTTTGTGAGCCTCGATGGGGCAGTGGGGATAGTGCTTGATGGTGCTTTGATTATGAAAGGTGTCCTTTTTGTAGTAGATGGGCAAAATGGTTTGCTGGGTTTACCTTTGAATCTGAGTTTAGGAAGGACTTCTTTTTCAAAGCCTAGGCCTGTATTACCTTTGGGTTTGAACTCTGGCAGCAGTGGTTCTTGTCGTCCTTGTTTGCAGGATCCCAAAGCACTCTGACCATCATACCCCATTCTTTGCATAATGAGGAGGCCTTTACCATACTGTTCCATGGGAAGCATAACTTGTGGTTGAGCAGTGGTGATGGGATCCTTATAGATCCAGTCCGCTAGGTCCTCATCTTGTGTTTCTTCCTCTTGACTCTTTCCAAGGACGAAAGGTGTCAAAGCACATGCGGGCGTGACTATGGGTTTTTGGAGTAACTGTTGTGGTTTACCATGTGTTCTAGGAGAAGTGGGCATTTGTCCCACACAAAAGAGCTGACTCAAGTTATATTCTCCAGGACCTTCCTCTGCTACTTTCATCTTTAGCTTTTCTTGCTTGGGTATAGGGGTGTTCGAACTGGCAAGAGAGGCAGGACTTACATATGATGTGGAGGAAATTGCTTCCCTATTATTAGGAACAGTAATTTCTGGTTGATGGCTGATATTATGGCAAAATGCAAAAGGATTTGCATCACCCAGGATTGTGATCTCTGCACCATTATGTGGGAACTTGATACATTGATGGTAGGTAGATGGAACGGCTTGCATGGCATGTATCCAAGGTCTTCCTAATAATAGATTATATGGCAGAGGAAGGTCCAGAACCTGACAAATGATATGCTTTACCACAGGGCCCACTCGGATTGGTAGTACCACAGCTCCTTTGGATGAACGCTCTGCATCATCATAGGCCTTGATGGTGATCTTCTTGCGAGGATCCACTGATTCTACTGCATAGCCCAATGCTGTGACCAACTGTAGTGTGCAAATGTTTAGGCCTGCTCCATTATCAATCAAGACTCGCTTGATCCTGTGTTGGTTGACAAAGCCTTCAATGTGGAGTGAGGCGTTATGAGGTTGCTGGAAGGAAGAGTTATCACTTTCGGAAAAAGTGAGACAAGGTGATGACTTTAGACTTCCAACCATGGCTTGAAATTGGTCCGTGTTCAGGTTTGCAGGGACTGACGCCTCTTGGAGTGCTTGATCCAAGATTGTTTTATGAGAGGGTGACAGACGCAAAAGCTCCAAGATGGATATAAGCGCAGGGGTTTTGTCTAATTGTTCCACAAGATTGTACTGCTTTGGGATGGAGGTGGTGCCTTGTGGAGCTGCCTTGATGGTAACTTTGCCACGACGCGTAACAACATTGCAATTTGAGGTGGGATTTTTGAAGGTGATAGTTGCAATTTGTTCACTGGCATCATACAGGTTATTGACAGTGTAGTTATACGCAGCTTGCGTATAATCAGTGGTATCAGGACCTCATCTGGACGTCAAAGGACCCCTTTGATCTTGCGATGGAAGTGGATTCTTGAACATCTGATGATCATTATTGGTTGTTTTTGGGTCATGCCCTTCAATTTCAATTTCTCCTCGGTCAATAAGATCCTGAATGAGATCTTTCAATCGGTGACAATTACTTGTCTTGTGTCCTCTTCCTTGATGGAACTCACAATGTTCAGTATCCTTCCACCATGCTGGTTTGACTTGGGGCTCATAATTTGATAACTTAGGTAGAGTGATCAAATTCTGAGAAATAAGTTGTCGCATCACCGTTTCAATGGGTTCCCCTAAGGGAGTGTATGTGCGTTTTTGTTTTTGTGGATGGGGTCTTGGTTCATCATGAGATGTGATGCGACCTTGATTAGGAAGAACATTTGTGTTATTTTGAGGTGGAGGATTTTGTCCTGCAAACCGAACCACAGGTTGTGCATTTTGGACAGTCCGAGCATCCACAACTCCATCGTTAACGATATTCTTATTCTTGTTCCAGAAGTTCGGTTTATCGCTATTGAAGCGCGGGCGAGGACCATCTTTGGGTTCATTAAAGATTTTGATGAGTCCTTTTTTGATGAGTGCCCTTTCACATTTTATACCTTTGGTGATCATATCGTTAAAAGAATCTGTGTCTTTGACATCCAGGTGAAATTCCATTTCTTCGTTTAAGTTGGAAATGAAAATTTCCACTAGTTCTCGTTCAGGTAACTGAAGAGAACGTCTGCTAGACATTTGGCGCCATCGTTGCAGGAATACTGAGAATAATTCACCTGGTTTTTGTTTGGTGTTACATAGATCAGCCATGGTGATGTCGCGTTCAATATTATAAGAGTAATGAGATAGGAACTTCTGGATGAGTTCCTCAAATGTTCTTATGCCACCTGGTAGTCGGGAAAACCATGATGTGGTTGTTCCTCCCAAGCTTTGGGGAAAAAGGCGCATTAAGTATGTGTCTTCATATGCAACTTCGAGACAAGCGGAATGAAATTCTCGGACATGATCGCGGGGATCTCCCTTTCCTCTATATTTTTCAAATTTGGGTGCTTCGAACCCGCGTGGAAAGGGTGGCATATAAAGATTCCTATCAAACGGATAGGGACAGATGTCGTTAAGTGAAAATTGATTGGTCTTAACACCACTATGAAGTTGTTGGGCGAGATTCGCGACTTGTTGCCGCAACATCTCCATTTCATTTGGAGGAGGAGGTGGTGGGTTACCTCGAGGGATGTTATATCTGATGGGATCTCTACGTCTTTCCTCCTCATGGCGACTTTGTCTTTCTGATGCTTGTCTTAATTGGGCAAGATCAAAGTCTGAGGGGAGTTTGGCTCCTTCTTGAGCAAGTCTTAAGAAGTGAGCATCCGCATTGCTCCTGAGAATTTCATCAAATAATCTGTTAAAGTGAGGGTTATGCTGAACCCTTTCGATTGTTGAAGGAGTGGGACTACTTGGGTTTTCATCATTTACATTTCCTCCAAGTGCTTCTTGAAATTCATTGAGGTTGTCCTCTTCTTCCTCAATTTCTATTTCTCGTTGCCTTGATCGCGATCGGGTTTGAGCCATTTTGTTTACAAGTTTGGTTTTGAAGTTGATTGAAGATGATAATGAGTGGTGATGAAATGAAAGATTGATTGGTTGGTGATTTGTGTTGTATGTGGATCTCTAGCACTTTAAGGTAGATGTAACCGAAATTCCTTCTTTGAATTGCTTGTTTGTTTGATAAGTTTTGATGTGATAAGGTGCAGAGAAATCTGAGATGTGTTACAGATTTAACTACCTAGCAATGAGAGGATTCACTCATGAACTAGTTTTAACCTGCGTAGATGTGTCTCTTAGGATGAGCTTATCCTAGATGTAGAAACAATCTAAAAAGTGATGTGATGTGTTTGATTTCAAGCAATATCTAAAAGAGAACTTGGGACAAGAACCTCTTAATGTTTTGAGAGTTGGGACGGATTGATGATGAAGTGATGATGTATGAATGAGATGATGGATGTTTTGTTTTCAACTTCAATAAAAACTTTGTGTTACAAATGGAACAAACTCTACTTCTTCCCTTTCAGGAGTTGGTGGCATTTCTCGAGCTGTGTTGTAGGTGATACAGATGTTTTGGGAAGAAGTTGGGATTAATCTTTCCTCCTTGATTTTTGTGATAACTCAGAGCCCTATATTGCATAAAAGCTCTGCGGTTCAATGATTCTGAATCAAACTCGTTTGTTTTTTTCTTGAAGGTATAGACGCATGCGATGTAGAAAGACTCTATGTGAGACAAAAATTTGTCTATTGAGATAGAAGAATTTCCTCCTTTTGATCAAAGCCTTTGAGCTTAGTGGTCTCCTTTTCAAGGTGATATTCTGATGACCCTTCTTCTTTCGCAAGATGTGAAGAATGGTCATAAAAGTTGTGACTCTGTGTTGTTTGCACTTTGTTTTTGATGTTTTTGGTTGTGTTGACAGATGTTGGATGAATACTTTGTTTTTGGAATTGATTTTCTGATTTTTCTTTGACAAGAAAACAAAGCAAGCACACAAACACAAGATTGTAGCCTGAAAGGCACAAATGAGTATGGGTCTAGATTAACCCAATCCTTGGACTTGTTTCTGACCCTTCCTTTAGATGTATTTTAAGATGTATTTCCAAAGCCTGAAGTCGGCTCAATTCGCACTAGGTCTGTAAAACGAACACACTTCAAACACTTTTTATCCCTAAGGTCAAATGGCCAGTTGTGATAAATTTAGCCCACATCTTGATATTTCTTCGACTTTGGTACTACATACCTTATGAATCCCGCCATGGCAGGTAAGGATGTGATATACTAAGTCTTGCACGAGCATAACAAATAGATGATCCCTATGATGGGGGAGTCACCACTTTTATCAAGCCACAAGTGACTTTTCAAAAAGCTATGTTTCTACTCAAGGAAATATGTATGGTGAGTATCTTGGGAGCAAAACCATCTATGCTCTTGCACTAAATTATACCTCAAATATCCTCAATCAATAGAACAGGTGGGCTACTACTTAAAGGTGTTTAGTCATGTTCGATGGCTTTGGACATAAGTTCATTCTGCAGTGACTCACTTAAGAGCCTTGTAACTGGTGGTGGGGCCCATTTGTCCTTTCGGCCAGTTACACTGTAGGAACAGCTATACCCAAGGCTACAGCTTTCGCTCTCACCTGATTTCTATAGCGGCTCGAAGGATTTACCGCTCGAGGTCGTTCCCAAGAGTATCGATCCCTTGGCAGGCCTCTCTTAAAAAGATAAAATGTGAGTGTTACTAACACTTTTCTCTTGCACCTAGGACCACGAGAGCCAAGGGAGAGGATAGTGTGTGTTAGAGGTAGGACCACTCGACCAACTCTTTGCACAAGTGTGCCAAGCACGAAAAACACCTGTTCTTTTTAATCTATCATTGCAATGTGATCTAACTATTTGGAGATGTTGCTCCAACAATCATGGTGTTTTTTTTAATTTTCAAAGGCAATTGTTTGAGTAAACTAGAATTTGAAAATCCTGGTCAACTTAATGAAAAACACGTTTGCATGAAGTAAGATTGCTTTAAAAATGAGACAAGTTGATTGTGAATTTTATTTGCACCAAAAATGGAAGTGTGGATTGTGAGTTTTATCTTGATGCAAGAAATAAAATTTGCCTTGTTGATTTTAAGCACCAAAACGAAGTTTGTTTCCTAACTTGCAAAAAAAAAATAAAGTTGTTTTTGTATAAGTTTGTGGTTCTTTTTACCTTTGAACAATGAAATTCTTTTTAAGAGCCCCAAACAAATGTGTGATTCTTTTTCAAAAGCCCAAATTTGAAATGTGAAGTTAATTTTAAACCAAAATAAAAAGTGAATTCATTTTTAAAACCAACTTCAAAAACAAGTTAGTAAAAAATATAAATCTACTCTTTAATCTAATTTAAATCTGCACAAAAGAGAAAAATAGTTAGTAAAATCTGCCTATTTGGTGGGCTTCTACAAGCCTAAATTTTTTATTTTTTTTTTGGTTACAAGGTGATTTGTACAACGTTTTGTTACAATAGCGCTAGTTTGCGTTTGAACAGAGGCACTATTTAACACAAACGTATTAAAAGAAAGGGAAAGACAGAGAAGGGAAAAGCACTGAAACAGGGGGAATAGCGCCAAAATAATGCCAAACGCACCAAAACAGTGTCAAAATCGCAACCTGTGTGACATTTTCAACATTCAAACATGTTATTGGTTAAAAAAAATAAAAAATGATCTTTTTGGTGTTTGGATTCACGTCGGGTTCACCAAATGATGTCATGGAAATGGGGACAAGGCAACAACAAAGTTCAATGTTAATAAGTTAGTTTCAACCATAAAAACAAAACAAAGAACTAAAAACCATTCCAAACATATCAAGAGAGATTTCAAAAAGCATGAAAGAAGTTTAACAAAATAAAAGAAAGGAGAAGAGCCTCCCTAAGATGCTTCCATGATGCCTTTTGATGCTTCTCCCTTGTTCCTCTCCTCTCCAAGTCCCAAATGAGTGTAGCTCTCAGCTTTTAGCACTAGCCATGGATGCCATATGGAGATTCAAGATGGTTGAATATGATAAGCAAATACTATGCAAGAGTAGATAGTGATGCTATAAAAAAGCTCTATGCTAATGCCAGTATAACAACAATACTCTAAAATGCTTCCCTTTTTGCTTGAGGAGAAGGGTTCTATTTATAGAAGAAATGGGGAAATGAAGGGTTAAGATTGAATGGTTTAATCAAGGGCCAAGTTTGAAAGTTGGGGATCCATGTGCACAATTGGCACCAATAAAATGGTGACAAGTGTCAACATAGGATTGGGTTGAGAGAAGAGGTTGGAGGCATTAAAGGCCTGAGAAGACCTCATGGTTATCTAGAAGGTAAGGGTCAAGTCTAAATTAAGATTACCCATTGGATTAAGAGTTAATCCAAGGATAAACCTTTGTGCAAATGTTTAAGAGATAATCATGGTCAAAGCATTAATGGCCTGATGAGACCTTTGGGTTGGGTAGAGGTTGAGTCAAAACAAATGTTTTAACCATGTGGGAGGGTTTGAGGTAACCATTAATGGTTATTGGAGACTTTGGGGATTAAGTGGTTGAAGGTTGAAAGCCTTCAATGGTTATCAAAGACTTTGAGCCATTTAGTGGTTGAAGGTTGGAAGCTTTCAAAGGTTATCCAAGACTTTGAGCCATTTAGTGGTTGAAGGTTGAAAGCTTTCAAAGGTTATCCAAGACTTTGAGGGTTAATTTGTTGAACATACAAAGCATTAATTGCTTTTCAAAGACTTTGGAGTCTTTGAGAAGTGACTCCAATTTGCTTAGGAATGTGACAATATTTAGGGGATGGATTAGGTTAATTAGGAAGGGTTTAGAAGAATCTAGAAGGGGTTTAGGCATACAAGTGGATTTTGTAGGAAAATGCAAGTGGGAGAAATTTTGGTATTTTCAATTAAAATAAAATCATTTATTTCAATTAAATGGTGTAAGTTGAATTTGGATAAATATTTAAATAAATATTAATTTATTTAAATAAGAAAAAGAAGATAAAGCATTTAAAATGCTTGAAGACTTTGAGGGAAACCATTAAAGGCTTGAAGACTTTAAGGAAAACCATTAAAGTCTTAAGAAGATTATAGAAGGAAGCCATCAAGTTTGAAGACTTTAAAGCCATCAAGTTTGACTACTTTAAGGGAAACCATTAAAGGTTTCAAGTGGGTGAGGATAAATAGGATTTTAAATAAATAATTTATTTAAAATAGTTGTGCAACTTGCTTTTGTAGGAAAATACAAGTGGGTGGAGGATAAAGGTGATTTAAATAAATTATTTATTTAAAATAATTGTGCAACTTGCATTTGTAGGAAAATGCAAGTGGGTAGAGGATAAAGGTGATTTTAAATAAATGATTTATTTATTTAAATGTGAGAGGTGGGATTTTGGGGGTTTTAAATAAATATTAATTTATTTAAATGTGAGAGAAGATTTAATTAAATAAATATGATTTATTTATTTAATTAATGGTCTGAATTTGGTTAAGTGAATTAAATCAAATAAATTGAATAATTTATTTAATTAATAGGAGAATAGGGTTAAGATGAATTAATTAAATATTAATTTAATTAATTATTAATTGATGGTTAAATAATCAAATAAATACTAAGTATTCATTTAATTAAGTGGACAGATTTATGTGACTACACATAATTTGGGAATTTTCCATTATTGTGGTAATCTATCCTAATCTAGGGAATATTTTCTTTGTTTATATAAGTATTCTAAATGATTTCATAAGTATGATAATGTTACATTTCCTATGCTCTTATAGTGTCCTTTCATGCTTTAGATTGTGAAATTTTTCCAAATGTAATGAGCTTTAGGGAGATTTATAAAGTCTTTTATATTCTTGTTCTTGAGATATTGTAAGTGATGGTTTTTCTATCTTAATAGATGGATGGGCTAAGTACAATCTAGGGTTTCGATTGTTATTTTTTAAGGCGGGGAATCCCTTTTCTAGGCTACAAGAGAATGTAGTCAAGTAGAGACCACTCATCAATTAGAGATCTAAATACTTGAATAGAATTTACTCAAGCAAGCTTGTGAGTGTACCTTTATAAGCATTCATAAAGGAGATCAAATTGATAGATAGAACGAAAGATATTTTTACTAAAACACTCAATTTAGGAAAAAGAATTAAATAGTAAATAATCTTGCACATTCTTGGTAGGTCCATATGATTAGGAAAGTTAATATGGATGCCTTCTTGAGATATGAGTCATATGGAGGATTTTTAAGTCAAAGGTGCCATCAATTATTTTTATGGAAGTTATTTTTGCTATTCATGAATCCCTGGGGGTTACATATGCTATACTTGAAAGAGTTCCTTAATTAGAGAGGTGACTTGATGGTGTACATCAAAAAACAAAGCCAACCTTTTTAAATGTCATAAATTGGATAATGAGCTTAGATTTGATATATGAAAGTGAGAGTACAAATAAATATAATAAATATAATTATAATTATTATATTAAAATATGTCTACATAAAAGAAATATAATAAATAAATATATATAAAAAATATTTATGTATAATTAAACTCTAAAACAGTATGAGCATTAAAAAATATATAGTAATAATAGATATAAAATTAAATAAAATATAAAAAATACAACTTTCAACATAACATATTTGTCTCAAAAAGAAAGAAAAAGAGGTTTAAAAAAATAGGTTATCATTACTTCTACCTTATTGCTTTTACCTCAAGAGAAGGAGAAGCACTCTCTACTTAGAAAATTAAGATGTTTCACTATTTTTTTGCCCTCTAATTATCTATGATTCATTTAAAAAATCTCTCACGACTTACCCACATGACAAAAACATCATTTTTTTCAATCTAGATTTACAAGTTAGCGAATTTTGGCTATAAATATTGACAGGTTACTTCCAACTGAGTCAAGCATATGCTTTGTGTGGTCTAAAGAAGTAGTTGTGCATAAGAGAAAGAAGAGAGAAGGATCTGCAATCAACCATGAATAGAAACTCAAAAACATTAGGGCTGTTAGGTGCGTTTGGAGTTGTAAGAGAGGCCTTCAAAATAGTTTGTAATTTTTATCTTAAAAGTGATAATGTTTATTCAAATAAGTGATAATGTAAATCTTGAAAAGTATTGGAAATTACATTATAATTAGAATATTTAGATAAGAACTTTCTACATGGAAATTTCTAATAGTTTCCAAATTTGTTTTCTTCCTATCCATTCAAGTCTATAAATTTAGGCAATGGCTTTGTGATTGTATAACAACAAAAAAATATTAATATACAATTTTATAATTTGCCCTAATATTCTTAGTGTTTTCATTAGTGCATTGAATTTTTGATTGAAATTTATTTCAATTCTTTCTGAAAAAGAGGGAATGGATTCTATTGGTATTTCTTTGCCTATAGTTAAATTAAATGGAAAAGATTATTATGATTGGGTATCTCATATAGATATTGATCTAACACTTCAAAATTGTTATGAGATTGTTACTAGTAGTGAAAGAAGACTAGCAAGTCCTTGAAATGATCAAGACGATTAGGATAAAAGATACAAAAATGTAGTAGCATTAATCATGCTCACACTTTTAGAAGTTTTTCCAAAATTTCGCATTGAGAAAAGTGGAGTCAAAGTATGGGATATTTTAAAACATATATATCAAAATTCAGGTGATGTATGGATCCTAACTCTCACCACAGAGTTATTTAATATGAATTTATCAAATTCACAAGAGTGAGTCCCTCATCTAAGTAAATTAAAGGAAAATAAAAGTAAGCTTGCTTCTCTTGGAGAGAAAATAGATGATAAAGATTTTGTGCAAATAATATTACAAAGTCTTTCAAGATCCTATCAATCCTTCATAAGGGGACTAGATACTGCATATAAATTAAAAAGTATTAAATTTGAAGAGTTATGTGCTAAGATAGTGCAGGAAGAGAAATGCCAACTCAAAGAAAGAGAATCATTTAATGGTGAATCTCAAGCATATATAATGAAGGAAAAACAACATTACAAAAAGTCACAAGATAATCAGCTTAAATAAAAGAATTGGAAGTACGAAAATAAAAAATGCCTCATCTAAAGATTATAATAGAAGTAAATGGAAATGCAATTATTGTGTAAAGATGGGTCACAAAGAAAATGAATGTTTCAAAAGGAATAAAGATACATAGAAAAAGACAAATAAGTATGCAAAATTTGTTGAATTTCAAAGAAATGCTTTTGCACTTAAAGAAAATAACTTTTTTTAAGGACGATTGGGTTATTTATTCTGGTGCTACACAACACATGTCTCACAATAAGGAACAATTTGAATTAATAAGTGAAAGTAGTACAAAAAAAATATATTTGGGAAACAATACTACTTTATATGTTAAAGGGACTAGAAATTTTTAGGTTGAAAATGTTGTATTTAAAAATGTAAAGTTAGTTCATGAATTGAAAACAAATCTTCTATCTATATCTCAAATTGCAAATCAAGGGTATAAAATAGAGTTCTATAATGACAAATGCTTAATCAAGGATGTGAGTAATAATTATAAAGTGACTGCAATTGGTAAATGGAGAATGTATTATATAAATTTCAAGAATTTATTTCTAAAAGTGGAGATGAGAATATGTGTGCTATGCCAAATATGATGATATGAGAAAGTTATGGTATCGACATATGAGACATATCAACAATCAAAGTCTTAAGCTTATGGAGAAACTACAAATGGTGCATGGGCTTCCCAAAATCTCACCAAGACAAAAAGTATGTGAACGTTGTGCAATGGGAAATCAACATGTGGAAAGTTTCTCACAAGGGAAATCATGGAGGGAAAAAACTCCTTTACATTTGGTTCATAGTGATGTAATGGGTCTTTTCAAAACATCTTCACTTGCAGGATCATGGTATGCCCTCACCTTTATAGATGACTATACTAGAAGAATTTGGGTATATTTTCTATAGAAGAAGGATGAAGTGTTTCATAAGTTTAAAGAGTTTAAAACTTTGACAGAAAAACAAAGTGGAAAATGTCTAAAGATAATAAGAACAGATAGAGGGACTGAGTATATGAATAAATTTTTCATAGAATTTTGTAAAGAGTATGGCATAAAGAAAGAATCAACTGTTTCTTATTCACCCCAACAAAATGGGGTTGCTAAGAGAAAAAAATAGATCTATAATAGAAATGGCTAGATGTATGCTTCACTCTAGAAACATAGAGGACTAATTTTTGGGCTTAAGTAGTTCACAGTGCACTATATATTTTTAATAGAACACCTACAAAATCCATTCAGAACATAACACCAGAAGAGGCATGGAGTGGAAGAAATCTTAGAGTTTGTTATTTTAGAATCATTGGATGTAATGCCTATGCTCATATTCATGATGAAAATGGGAGCAAGTTAGAAATAAAGAGCTAAAATTACATAATGGTGAGGTATAGTGAAGAGTCAAAAGGATATAGGGGTGGCTGCAAGAAGTTGAGTCCCATTTTTGGGCAAAAAGTGGAAGTATTTTTCTTCATTTTCCAAATTTTTTGTTCGATTGTTGTCAAAATTTAATGCACTTAGAGATTGAATCTCAAAAAACTTTACTAATAGAAAATGTAGTCCTTGGAGTCTACTTTTCAAATATGTAATTTATTTTAAAACCCACATGGTATAAACTGATTTTTAGTACACATGTTTAAAAACTGGTTTTTCAAAATGCCTATTTCAAGACCATACCACACGTGTACAACCACCCTTTTTGGATGTAAATAAATGAATTTTTGCAAATCCTTCTGGGAAACAATTCCTAAGACACCAAATATTGATGAGAATATTTTTTCTTATTTTTTTATTGAATAGATATTTTTTTACTAATTTTTAACTGACAATAAAGTATATTTTCAAAGCATCGAGCATACGGCCACCATAATTTGATGAAAATTTCATATTTTTCAATTTATTTTTTCATATTTAAAAGAATTGTATGTATATTAATGTCATATAATTTATTTTTCTAAAAACCTAGAAATAGAAAAGTTATTAAAGTTTTACTGAACCTCGGTATTTTAGGTTTAGGTGCCACTTTTAATTAATAAATGATACAAAAATAGTAAAAATGATCTTATCACAATCAAATTTACATTTTTGAAATCAGGATGCTCAGAACTCTAATGGGTTTTCACTTCGTCAAAAAATTCAATCAAGAAGGCCGTCAAAAAATTAGGCCAAGGTAGAAATTTGATGTTGTTTTACTCGAGCCATTTTTTGGAGGTCCAAGCATAGGATTGGTGGGACCAAGCGTATCCCGAAGCAAAAAACAAGGCTAAGGGTTGTTTTCCGCCCCTAATTTTAAATAACGGGCTCCCATTTTTTAAATTCAAAAAACGGGGTGCTCGTTTTGCTTTGTACTGTTGAAAGCGAAACGGGCACCCATTTTTAGAAATAGGCACCTGATTCTAAAATGAGTACCCATTTCTGAAAAGATACATTGGCCCAAAATCTGGCCCACAAGCACAAATCCCAATGATTGAATGATTTTTCAATCATTGCCTAACAGGTACGATCTGCAAAGAGAATGTTTTGATTAATCATTCTCTTTTCTTGTCTTATTATCGATTTGGTAAGGAGACTGATTCTAATTCAAATTTTGGTGTAGCCATGGGATCAAATCAACTCGAGAAGAGGCAAAGGAAGGTTCTGACAGCTGACGAGATTGCAACAAATATGGAGAAGGAGACAATACGTCAATGAGAGAGAAGAGAAAGAATAAGACAAGGAGCTTCAAGTTCCACAATCGTTTCAGAAGATGAGAACATCGATGAGACCATAAATGCTGACGAAGGAAGCACAATAGAACCATTTAGTTCAGATGCATCTTCTAATCCATAATTGGAAACAGGTATGTATTCACAGCCCTATGTTTTTTCTCATGAAGAAATTGGTGATTTAGTAGAAGCAGATTACTTATTAAATCAAACGGCAATTGAAAATCAAACCCCAAATGAACTTAGAACTCAAGTTGAAACTGAAATTGAAATCCAAATTGAAACCCCAAATGAAACTAGATCTCAACTTGAAACTGAAATTGAAACTCCAAATGAAATTAAAAATCCACCTGCAACTGAAGCCAACAATGCGGATGTAGACATGGAAACACCAATTGAAAATGAAACATGTTTGAACAAATGAATGAAAATTTTGAAATTAAAAGTGATGTACTAGACAATCTTCCTAGCTTGGTTTCATGTAGACAGATTAGGACACAAGCAAATAGATTGTTTCGACATTTTGTATATAATAATAAATTTGGGTTTCAATGTCAATTAATGATACAACTAATTAAAATGACTAAAATCTGAAAAGTGATGAAGAAGTTAGGCTTTTATGTCAAACCCAAGAAGAAGTATTAGTCTTTAATATCGACTTTTGGTAGCACCTTTGAGACAAGCGGAAAGAAAAGTCATTCTAAAGATAAAAATATGGCACGACGGGCAATAACAATAGCTTCAGTAAGCCAAACAGCTTCTAATAAAAGAATGATGAGTAACATAAGTGGATATCTTAATATTCATTGTAAAAATTTGATAGGAGCTATAAAAAGAAAAGTTAACTTTGAAAGTGATCCAGCAAACAAGTTGTGGACTTTTAGTGGTAGACTATCAAGGTCTGATATGCAACTTATGGGTGAAGTCAAAACTTTGATCGAAAAATTATGGCACAATAATACGAGGGTATCACCTAATGCTAGAGATATTCTTAAATGAAGAGTTGGGTCAAAAATTCATGATCCATATCCAAAACACCTATTGGACATGACTCAAACTGAATTGTACAAAAAAAATTTGGATGATAAGTTGTTGACTATTAGCATTTGTCAAAGGTCTTTTAAAAGTGTAAACCTTGATATGTTCGAATTAATATGGAAAGAGTATTTCGATATATGTGTTACCATGCATAGTAATAGAATGTTGCAAGAATGTGGTATAAATATACCACTTGAAACTATAAAGGAGTTTATATCAAGTTTTTTTTGCAACCCACCAAATGAGAAAATTTTTGTTTTCAATGCATGTGTTTCTGGTGTATGTGATATATGTGGCAATCTTGCATTGTTGGATGAATGTTTGCATGAAAATATTTCAATTGATTTTGGACAACAATTAGTTGATGTTAAAATATTTAAAACTATTGAGTATCCATTGAAGGAAGGAAAAGTTGAAAGACAGTGCAATATACTCATTGAAAAAGTTAGTGTTCATGTATTTTGTGTAGGGGAAAATGTGAGACTAAGTACGGAAACCCTAATCCCACTCTCATACACACTTATGGAATATGAAAGAGCCTAGGGAGGTAACACACATCAGATACTTCTTATGAGAAAGAGAGAGTCATGGATTATGTCTTAGGTTTTCTATTCATTTGATGTAAATGAGAGAGAGGAATGATGCAAAATGCAATCTAGCCTAGAAAGCAAGTAAGCAAGAAAATCTTAATCTGAGAATGCAGATTAATGAACAACGGATACACTTCTGAAAATTATAGATCAGAAGGAAAAATTATAGGTGTGCATATGTGTAAAATGTGAGAAGAAATGTCTCAGACAAGGGTGCCACACCACTGTCCTGATTCTGCAATTCTGGAGCTGCAACTAACAGGAGGGATTCTGGGATCTTGAAAGTACTGTTCTATCAAGTACCATTGATAGAGAGAAAGACTGTGGCACCATGCCACTATCTTGGGTAGGAACAAGGTGCCACGCCCCTATCCTTGACATATTTTTGCACTTCTCAGACTTCTGGGTGGTGTTGATGCCTTTTCCAGATCTGAAACTGCTTCTGGATGCCTGTTTCGGTACCTACAACTGAAAAGGGAAGGTTTAGGGTGGCTCTATAGGGTTTTACCTTAGTCAAATCCCCATGTTGGTGATTTCCATCTCTACAGATAGCCCATAATGTACTGAAAATGTTTGTGCAAGAACCTTGTGTGTATGCAAGATCCTAAGAATGAAAGTAAACAACCTAGAGCAACCCTAAAGAGTAAACCCTAATTGCTTACAACTGACAAAGTAAATGCTCTAAATCCATAATGAAAAGTGATCTGAAGTATGAATATGAATTAAAATGAAGCTTATTTAAAGGCATGAAAACAACATAAAACCATACCCAACCCCAAGGGAGAGGTACTAGCCAATCGTCAGTCGGTGATCTCTTATTGTTCTTCTACATCTTCAAAAGCCCCCAATTGATAAAATGATTCTTGATGAATGTTTGATGGATGAATCTTTAATATTGTTGAAGACTTCAAAAATCTACTCTTTCGCTGCAAAGAAGGCTCTAATACTCCAAAAACATGTTCTTAGATTCTTAGAAGAAGACCCCTTCAAATGAAGAAAGAGAGCTCTTAAGTATGAAGCCCTAGATATTAATTTCATGTTTAGGCCGACCTAGGATTTGAATTTCATGCTGATATTTTGGGGTTAAGCATTATTATCTCATAGGATTGTGCTCCCAAAATTTAGGGAAAAAAGTCACGGACCATGTGCATTCCCACCACGGTCCAACCAAATTTTCACCAAATTTTCGAGGCCATTAGATATGATGATATTAGAGTGCATCCAAAAGTTATAGCTGATTTCGAGATGTTTTGATATGCGAAATCTGGCCTAAATGATCAAAATAAGACATAATTAGGGTTTATGATTAAATGATTCAATGGAGGAATAAGATGAAAAAGGGCACACTTAGGGTAAAGGGCCCAACTTTCTAATGTGTAAAGTGATGAGACATGACATTAGATTTAATTAAATTAATTAATTAAATGCTTAAAGGGGAATTATAAATGCAAGATGCAAGACACACTAAGGTGTGTACTAACCTAAGTGTGAAATTGTACCACCCTAGCAAGGGTGTAAAATTTACGACACTACATTTAGCCCCCAATTTAGCGGTCATAGGTGTGTGGGGGAAAAAGTGACACTAAGCAAACATGCCCTAATCTCACTTTCAACCACACACTTGTGGAATACGAAAGAGCCTAAAGGTATCACACAATTGGCTACTTATTTTTGTGGAAGAGAGAGCCACGGGCTACCTATTAGGATTTCTCTTCCTTTGTTGCAATTGAAAGATAAAATGATGCAAGTTCAATCCCTAACCCCAAAGTGCAAGTATGAACTAATAACAAGATTGCAGAATTGAACTTAAACAATGGAAAGCTGTAAACACAAGGACAAGACAAGAATGTAAATGCATACCTGGTGTTAAACTATGAGTGAAAATGTTCGGGACGGGGACGCGGGCGCCACCGTCCTGATTCTGCCCCTAAAACTGTTGTTTTGCAACCTGAAAAGCTGTTAGAAAAATGCTGAAAATTGCTGTCTGACAGAAGGACCAGGGCGCCCAGCGCCCCTGTCCCAGGGACCAGGGCGCCCAGCGCCCCTGTCCCAGGGACCAGGGCGCCTAGCGCCCCTGTCCTGGCAGGACTAGGGCGCCCCACGCCCCTGTCCTGGGTTTCTGCTCTACAATTTGGTGTGTTGTCCCGTCTCAGTCTACTCCCATCGGATCTGCAACTTGCGGCGTCCTTTGAGTTCAGAAATCTGCACTTATATCTGAAAAGGGTTGTAGGGTGGCTATATAGGGTTTTTCCTTAGTCAAACCCCCACTTTGGTGATTTCCACCTCCATGAATAGCCAAGTTGTATTGTAAAAGTAGTGTGTGTTCAGACCTTGTGTGTGTGCAAGATCCTAAAATGCAAGTAAGCAAACTAGAGCAACCTATAAAGTAAACCCTAATTGCTTGTAAATGATAATGTAAATGCTCCAAATCAAGATGCAAAGTGATTTAAAGCATGAATACAAATGATGTAATGAAGCTTATGCAAAGACATGAAAACAACATGAAATCATACCCAACCCCAAGGGAGGGGTACAAGCCAATCTTCAGTCGGTAATCCCCTATTGCTCTTCAATGTCTTCAAAGCCCTAAATGAATGAATGAAATTGATGAATTCTTGATGGATGGATGTTGAATGTTGTTGAAGTCTTCAAAGATCTTCTCTTTCGCTGCATAGAAGGTCCTTGAAACCAAAATTTGGATCCTTTCAAATGAAGAAAGAGAGTTCTTATATATGAAACCCTAGGTCTTAATTTCAACTTTTGGCAGACCTAGAGATTGAATCTCCCACCAATTTCTTGGGGTTAATCTTTATTTTATGATTGGATCGCGCTCCTAAAATTTTGGGAAAAATGTCCTAGACCGTGTGCACTCCGGGCGCCATGGTCCCAAGAACTTTTCACCAAATTTTTAGGGCCGTCGGATATGCTGATTTTAGAGAGAATCCCAAAGTTACATGTGATTTCGAGATGTTTTGACCCCTGAAATCAAGCCCCCAAGTTCAAAATAGGACCTAATTAGGGTTTTTGATTAAATGATGTATTGGAGGAATAAATTGAAAGGGGCACACTTTAATGAAAGGACCCAACTTTATGATATAGAAAATGATGAAATAGAACCTTAGACCTAATTAATTTGATTAATTAAGTGCTAAAGGGGATATGCAATGCAAAATGCAAAATGCGCTAAGGCGGGTGCTAAACTAGGTGTGAAATTGTACTACTTTAGCAAGTGCGTACAATTTATGACGCTACAATAGGACACTACGTGCATATGCAAGGTAAAGTACAAAAAAGTAAACATCATTTGAAAAAGGATATATTGACAAGTTGTCGAACGAATTCCCTAGTGGTATGTGTAGTACACAGTTAGGAACCACACCCTACAAAATCACATGTTAGATCAAAAAATAACCTAATTCTTACTAAGGAAGGTGATAAAATTCATGAGTAGCTATATGCCCCCCCTATTTTGACTTTCTTATTAGTGAGGTGAAATAGGGTATCATGTTTTCGATAGCAAATTGTGATAAGGATTTTGATAAAGGAAGTTCACCACAAGGCTTGATTACTAATCCAAGAACATTATGGAACTAATGTAGAGCGAAAGGATGAACACATGATTCTAATGCTATCGATGGTGCAAGAATCGAAGCTTCCTAGCTCACGATATGATAGAATGAAGAAAAAGTGTAGAAATTATGATTTTAACTTAAAAACATAAAGTCAAAAAGTGCATAACACATAAATATGAAAGTGACGCCTTCATTTGTCACTTTCTAACTTTTTGGCACTATTCACTACACAGGAGCCCACATACAAGACATCATGCCTTGATGTCGACATGAGAAAACTACATGGATGGAGATCTTGCACTAGTTCGTACTCATCGTCCGATTGCTTGACAAGGTGAGTTGACCTTCTGTTGACTGCATTTGACTTTTTCATGTTTTCATAGTTTTTCAAAAGTGATGATGTCATCACCTAGTCTAGGTTGGGGCCCTCCCTTTGGACACCTAGGGGTCATAGGGAACCCTAGTCCTCCTAGGGTGCCATTGTTCCAAGGGGGCACCATGGTCCCATCGAGGCACCATGGTCCCAGTAGGGTGCATTGGTCCCAGTAGGGCACCCTAGTCCCTGTTTGGGGCGACCAACGATGACACAGGATCAGGCGATGAATGTTAGAACTGATAGAGTGATTGCATTGATTAGATAATGATAGATGATTGATTGATTACTAATGATAGATTGCTTTGTGTTTTGCAGACACTATCGTACATCCGCAAGCATACTGTCGGTTTGACCTTTTGGAGCCTTCAGAGCAGATCCCGATGCTAATGACAAGAGAGAGGGATTCACTACATGCAGTGGGTTTGTGGGATGCAATTACCATGCTAGTCATCCAATTCCATTCTACGATGCTGATGGCACTGATGGAGAGTTGGGATGCAGACACCTCGACATTCTGACTACCTATGGAGGAGATGACGGTCACCCTTGAGGATGTATACCACATTTTGCACCTTCCCATTAGAGGAGAGACTGTTAGATATCAATCTGACCAAACAAAGGGGAATTATAGGAGAGAGCAGGTTTATGCTATGGAGAGAGTGATACGCTATGAGATGAGGGGTCACATTATAGTCAAGTGGCTCCTACACGCTACTAGCAAGGTTCCATTAGTGAGGTGACTCATTATTGTGACCCTTGCATTAGTCATGTTCCCTAATGGGTGTGGCACACATATGGATGAAGGACTCATCTACGCCATACGAGCAATGGAGAGACATAGGAGAGTATACTCTTGAGGTCGGAGCCTGTCGACGCATCTCTATCACGACCTTGGGGAGTATGTGTTCAGACAGAGATGCAGCCTAATAACATGCACACTACTATAGGTATGGATGTTTGAGCATATTACTTGCACTAGACCTAGTGGAGCCCCCATAGAGCTAGTCCCAGAGTAGCCTAGGGTATATGCTTTGTTGGCAAATGCACACTCCAATGAGACATTGTAGGTGATTGATGGCAGCCTTACAATCATATGATACTGGCAAGACAATATACCGGCACCGGTAATGAAAAACTCTACACCGACACACAGAATACTGGCAAAGGAAGGATACCGGCACCCTGGTCAACAAGAATTTTGTTTATAATGTATTTTGTAATTAATTGTAAAATCATTGTAAGCCGACATGGCAAGTTGTAATATGACTCATTTATGTATGAGACATTGTAGAATATTTTTTAATAATGTGATAGGCAAAAATAAGGCAGACCTAATATGAGAATTATAGGTTAAGGGTTTATGCATGAAGTAGAGCTAAAAATGGTGCTGGATCTAGCATAGTAGATGCTAATTTGAAGCAGTACAAGACATTGGATTTGTATAATCCATTTTGTAAGTCAGTGTGACTTCTTTTTTGTAATTGAGCAATGAGCTCTAGGCACTTGGCCTTGCTGCATGTGCAAGCCCCTATTGTAAGACTAATGTTCACTTATTGGCTAGTAAGCGAATATTGTGGGTCGCAAATCCCACCGAGGTTTTTCCCACACCGGGTTTCCTCATTAAACTACTGTGTTATGGTGTGCTTTTCATGTTTTTATTGTTATTCTTGTTTACTGCATTATTCTTGGTTTACTGCTATATAGTATTAATATGCTTTACATGTTTTAAATCAAGTAAACTCAATAACCGGTTAGATACTGATTCACCCCCCCCCCTCTCAGTATCTTTGGGAATCCTAACAATTGGTATCAGAGCATGGTCCTCTATTTTTAGAAGCCTAACAGCTTTAGGAAGATCTTGACACTGGTAGAGATGGATAAAAGAAACAATTGGAAACAACTCTTTTAGACTATGATGCAAAAAAATTGAAAAATATCAAACTTGAAGATGATCTAAAAGCTGCTCAGGATATTATTCAAGCACTTCAAGAAAATCTTACCATTGCAAGAAATAAGAGAAGAGAACTTTGTGAAAAGATGTTGAATGAGAATGATGAAAAGTAAACTCTTAATGATCTGGTAAACAAACTGAGACAAAAAAGCAGTACTACACAAAATGAGATGCAGGATATGACTATGAAATTTTGCAAAGAAATTGAAGATAGAAAGAAAAATAAAGAAGATTTGACTAGAAGACTGAATGATGCTACAAATGAAAATAAAAGACTTAGTTATGAAAATGATATGTTGAAGATAGATCTGATGCATACACAAAATGACTCAAATGAACTTATGAGACAGAAAGGAATCTTGGAAAGAGAACTGGGTACTGCAAATCAGCACAAGGAAAAATTTAAGAAAAGCTCAGAAGAACTTGGTGACATGCTGAAGAATCAGAAACCTAATGGTGACACTAATGGCCTTGGCTTTGAAGTTGGTGAAAGCTCCAGTACTGCAAACACACATGATCATAGCAAACTGGTAAGGAAACCAAATGCTTATAAATTTAATGACAAATGCTTTAACTGTAACAAGTATGGTCATAGAGAAAATCAATGTAGATCTAGAAATTATCAGAACACCAATACACCCACTGGTCAATATTCTAAATGCAACAAAGTTGGTCATAATTTAGAGAATTGCAGAATGAATGTAAGATGTTATGTTTGTGGGAGATTTGGACACTTATCTAATCAATGCAGAACACAAACCAACATAGGATATGGGAAAGCTATTCAGAAAAATAATGTGACTTGTTATGCTTGTAACAAGATTGGGCATATTACAAAATTCTGTAGAAGTAAGGCACCACTGACAAATAATAATGGTGCTAGTTTGAAAGGTAAAGAAAAGGTTGAAGAGGTAAAACAAGAATTCTCAAAACAATGGATGAGAAAGTTAGAACATAATGTTGATGGGAATGTTCCTCCACTGGCAGAACAGAGTGACACTCCACCAGTAAGAGACTCTTCATCTAACTAAAGAAAATTCCTTTGGGGGTTTAGCAACTAAATGAAAAACATGCTATTATTCCCTCAGTTGATGGTGAGAAGTTGAGATCACTTCTTTACCAGCAAATAAGTTAAGTTGTGACTTAATCGACAAGCATTAAATGTGGCAGGTGAAGAAAATAACATTATTAAACAAGTGTTTGGCTCCATTTTCATTTCACCGAGCATTCAAATCTTCGAGAGCATGAAAATCCCAAGCAAAGGCATTCCAAGCAAAGAAGTGAAGTAATCTATCAAATATTTCATCCCTAAGGCAGATTAAGGTATTTATAGCTATGGCATCTTCATCTACTCCTGAATTTATTGTAAACCCTACTGTTATTGAAGTTATTAAATGCCCTAGACCCGTATTCCAGCTAGTTCCCAAAATTGTGAAGAAAGATGATAGCTTAGGTGCATTTTATTAAATACCTAAAGGGGTAGTATATGCTAGAGACCCTAGAATGTATATACACTGTCATATTGATGAACTTGGTGATGAGGAAATTAAAACTATGTATGAATCTGTGATTTGTGATGAATCGGGAAATGTCAAACCCGAACATAAGATAATAGAAACCATAGGTTTCATTGAAATTCTCAGTATCCCAGTTTTCCCCAAGGATATCATAAGGATAGTATTAAGCAGAGTACATGGTGAATTTTTCTAGTTGGACTCAGTTCATAAAATGACAAAAGAAGCAATAAAGGCTATGATAGGCTTACCCTCCATTGGCAACAGACTTGACAAAACTAAGAAGGTCTCAAATTATCTAGTGACAAGCTTAACCGGTGCAACATTTGATAAGAGATCACTAAGGGTAAATGATGTAAAGGATACAAATATCAGATTTATCAATATGATCTTAGGTTACAAGACTACACATGCAAATAGGTTAAACTCATTTTCTAGCCTATGTATTAAGAGTGCCTATGATATGGTAAATGATAATGCAAGGATAGACATATGTGAATGGCTT
Organism: Cryptomeria japonica; assembly: GCF_030272615.1. Lineage (NCBI taxonomy): Eukaryota > Viridiplantae > Streptophyta > Pinopsida > Cupressales > Cupressaceae > Cryptomeria > Cryptomeria japonica. The sequence continues at coordinate 669,598,923 of NC_081415.1, read as the reverse complement.
AAAGATGAACTAATAGACAATTTAGCAAAGATCAAAAGGGAAAAGAAAGGAACATTCAGATTTGGAAACCTACTTGTTTGTCTGATGCTATATATAACCAAACAAGTACCCGTTATTGGCACCAAAGATTTTGGATATGATATACTAGTAGGAAAACAACTACTAGAATTGCTGAACAATATGGGAGAGAACAAGGAGAAAACCATAAATGAGTACTTTCAAGCACTAAAGGCTCAAATGAAAACAAGAGTAAGGTTATCACAAGCTATTGTGGATAATTACCAAAATGAAATCTGTTTTCTAATAAAGAAAGATGAAATTTGGATGGAGGCAGTTGTTCCTAGAACCATCTGGGTTACTGAAATGGGGTATGAGACTGATGACAACATAATAGAAACCTATGCAAAAGCCCTCATGAAGCTCCTAAGAAACCTGAAGAAGAAGTATTTGGTAATGCTAAAACTATAGAAAGTCAAATTCAATCAAATAAAAGAGTTAAAAGGGTTGAGGCGACTATTAAAAAGGGAACCCGACAGACAAAAGCTATTAAAGAAGATGTGCTAAAGAAAACCGGTGTAACTGAAGGTGAGTTGGAAGCACTTCAACCGGAAACACACCTTTCACCGATTGGAACTTTTTCAGAAAGTCACATACCTGTAGTATTCAAGAGAGTTTAAAGGAAAAGAAAACCTTCACTAGTACATTCTCCTACACCAAAAAGACAGAAGCAACAGGCAGTAAGGCCCCCAGCAAAGAAATTAACTCCAAATAAAAAGAAGTTGACTCCTAAGAAGAAGTCAAAACAAACTATATCTCCTATTTATAAATTACTAGATGAAATTACTGAGGATGGCAAGCTGAAGAATATTAGCAAACTGTATAACACACTATCCACTAATGACAAAGAGAGAGTAGAGAACAATGTAATACTACACTTAGATATTTTCAAGAAATTTTTGATGCAAGTTGTTGATGACATACCAGCAGATCTATATAACAGACTAGAAGCTACAAGAGTAGCTATTGTTGAGCTAGATAAGAAAATAAAAATTGAAAAACTACTTGCATTGCACCTTGTTAACTCACCTGATGAGATAGATCAATTAATCTCTCAAGCTAACCAGTCAGTATTTTTAACTGCTCACCGACATGTAGCACTAATGGCAGGAAGAGTGAATCAGATAATAGACGAAACAACAGATGCATGGGATATATTCCTGGTAAAAAAAGAAAAATAGGAAGAGTATCAAAAACCTACAACCTTAAAGGTATATGAAAAGGATAGGGAAAAAGGAAAAGGCAAGGTTGGTGGACCTCCCAGTATAAAGATAACAAACAACTTACCCCCACCGCCTTTAGATACTCCACCGGTAGACACTACTGAAAATCAACCGGCAATAGAGAGTATGAAGACAACACATGAGGACACAAATCTTGATTCTGAGGTGTTGTACACAATGAATATCGACACATAGAAAGTCAACATTGTGGTTGATAAGGAAACAAGTGAGAAAAGAGATGTGGCAACTGAGCCACCAGTAGAAGACACAACGGTTGAGACAAATGTTGAAGATACAGTTGGAGACATTGAAATTGGAAGTGAGCAACAAACTGAATAGACAACGGATACAAGAAAAGATGATAGCACTGGTGTACATAATATATCTATTGAGCAACCCACAATTGATAACAATGATAAATTTGTTGAGATACCAATTGAAAACATTTCAGGAGCAAGCACAGAGAAACCGGTAGAAAATACAGAGTTACAAATAGAAAAACAGGCAATGGATACCACTAAAAAATCATCAGAGGCACCATCAGAGAAACCATTAGTAGAGAGTACAAAGAAATAGGTAGAACAAAATATTCATTCACAAGTACATTCAGAGATAGTGCCACTGGCTACAACTGAAAGACCTAAACCTTTTGTAGCTAAAATGTAGACACAAACTGATCCCCTAGTGAAAGAGGAAAGCAATGCTATTATCACTGCCGACGGATTACAAATTGTGAAGATAGTTGGACAGACATCTGGAACCTCCATGTCTAAATTCAGACCAACAAATGTGACAGAGGTATTGCTAGATTCAATTAAGAAAATAATAGATTGTAATGCACTAGCATAGAAGGCTATTGATGACACCATACCAATTTTGAAGATGATTGCACCCAAGTGTAACATAGAGAATAAAGATTCTTTAGGACAATGAGACAGATGGTCTAAATTTATCACCGGTAACCTAATCACTGTTGATCAAATAAATGAGGATACTTTTAAGGAAAGGATGATAAAAGAAAAAGAGAAATTCTTTATGGAAATTGTGAATAAGAACAAAGAGGAGGTGGACACTCTTTTACCAGAACTCTTTTATAGGAGACATTTTGGATGTATTGATGTTTTGATGTATGTATGATGACACTCATGATTATGTTATTTTTAATGCTTAAACAATGTACGCATTTTCTTAGATTAGAAGTAACATATTGAGTAATGAGCATGTATATCTAATTTAATTTCCATGTGATTTATTTTTCAATGCTTCATGATTAAATTGATACATGTGTGACTTAATTAAATAACTAAGTGTTTAATCAAATTCTACTTTGATTATGTAACAAAATAATGTATTAAGCCTAAGAAATATATGACTATTGTGATTTAATTAATCTCTAATTAAACACAACATGATATAATTCTACTCAACACATAAGAAATTGTATAACATGCTAGCACATATGAAATGTAAATCCATTACAATTTACAAAAAAAGAATCCAAGACAAACAATATAGTAATGAAACATGATTGTCAAGAATGAAGTAATATAGACTAAATAATATAAAATCATTTAATCTTACATACTTTAATAAAGACATGCTAACATATTACCCAATTTTGAAGAAAATGACATAGAGAGAGAACATAAAGAAGACTGGAAAGAAAGAGAGAGAGTGAGAGAAGAAAAACTAGGCATGGTATCTACAAACGTGCATATAATTTATAGTTTCCTTGAGAGGCATACCTTCCACATCTGCTATCCTGTAAGCACCTAATCCATAGACCTCCACAATGATGTATGGTCCAAGCCAATTAGGACTGAATTTTCCTTTCTCTTTAGGTAAGGCATTCACATTGCATTGATTCTCATAAAGGACTAAATCCCTTACCGAGAAGGAACATTGAATAACCTTATCATTGTAGCTTCATTGCAAAGGTTTATGGTATGCTTGAATATGCTCAAGGGCCTTGATATGCCATTCATCGGGCATCTCAAGTTGTTGAAGTCTTTTCTCTCTATAGGAATCATCATCCACTATACCCCTAAGAGAAACTCTCAAAGAAGGAATTTCTAACTCCAAAGGTATAATGGCATCAATGCCATAAACAAGATTATAAGGGGTACAACCCGTAGCAACACGTACACTTGTGCGGTAGGCCCACAAAGCATAGGTTAATTGAGTATGCCAATCCTTACCATGCTTGTTTACAGTCTTTTGAAGAATTTGTTCAATTATCCTATTAGAAGACTCAACTTGACCATTTGATTGGGGATAATAAGGTGTAGAAAATTTATGTTGAATATGATATTTTTCGAGAAAATTCTTCACATCCTTATTTTTGAATGACGTTCCAGTATCTAAAACTAAGGCAGAAGGTATCCCAAATTGAGAAATGATGTTTTCCAAAATGAATTGACAAATTACTTCAACGGTAGTGGATTGAAGAAGAATGACTTCCACCCACTTCATAAAGTAATCAGTGGCAGTTATGATGAAAGTATGTCCTTGAGATGAAGGAGGAGATATTTTACTAACAAGATCCAAACCACATGTAGAGAAGGGCCCATATGCTACCTATGATCGAAGCTCTTGGGTAGGGGCATGGATCAAATTTCTATGTTGTTGACACTGATGACATTATTTAACAAAAGGAAAGGAATCCTTTTCCATGGTTTTCTAATAATATCCCATTCGAAGCAATCTTTGAACTAAAGACCTACCCCCAATATGCCCCCCCCAAGCAACCTGCATGTGCTTATTCAAGAGCAATAGGGATTTTAGCCTTGTTTAAGCATCAAAGAAGAAGACCATTATAACCCCTCCTATAAAGAACATTAGAAAGTATAATGTATCTAGTAGCCAATTTGTGAATCCTAGCCCTAGTATTCTTATTTGTAGAGTCAGGAAAGGTACCATCACTCAAATATCTCACGACATGCGAGTACCATTCGTCAAAATCTATAATGCATCAATATGACACATCAGTAGGATTATCAGCAATAGCCAGGGAAGTAAGGTTGTGAATAGTGAATTTAAGATCTACTAAGGGGTCCTCTAGAGACACAAGAGAGGCAACACATGCCATCGTGTCAACATGTCAATTATCTTTTCGAGGAATGGGCTCCATGGTATAAGAATCTAACTTTTGTAACAAGGATAAAGATAGATCTTTATATTATGATAATTTTTCTTACTTAGCTTGATAAACTCCTGTCACTTATCTAATTATTAATTGAGAATCTCCATAAATATGTAGGTGTTTCACATTTAATGCCAAGGCTGCTTTAATTCGAGCTATAAGTGCTTCATATTCATAAATGTTGTTGGTACATAAGAAATTGAGACGATATGATAAAGGAATAGGCTTCTTCTTAGGAGAGATTAAGACCACCCCTACCCTCGATCTTGTATGACCCTTAGAGCCATCAAAGTACAGTTTCCAAGTCTCATCAACCTCAATGGAAAGAATGTATTCCTCAAGAAAATACTTTGGATTAGGTAGGGAGAAGGGTGAAGGAGCATCAACTAAGTGATCAGTCAACGCTTGACCCTTTATTTCCTTTTGTGAGACAAACTTAAGGTCAAACTTGGTCAACATCATAACCCACTTAGCTAAGCGTCTGAAAAGATTAATTTTGGAGAAAAGATGTTTAAGAGGATCAAATTTAATGATAACATGGATCTCAACATTCACGAGATAATGCCTCAACTTTAGGATAGCAAAGACTAAAGCAAGGCATTGTCATTCTATCACATAATATCAGACTTCGTAATCGAGTAGAGTACGAATAATGTAATAAACAGAGAATGGTCTGCCATCCTTATCACATTGTGCCAATAAGGCTACAAGAGCTTGAGAGGAAGCAATGGTGTATAGAAGAAAAGGCCTAGTAGGATCAACTGGTTGAAGAATAGGGGGATTGGCCAAATACATTTTTAGGTCTTCAAATGCTTGATGATAATCCTCATTCCATAGGAAAGTGATATTCTTTTTAAGCAATTGTGTCAAGGGAAATGTATGATCTGCAAGCTGAGAGATGAACCTACGAATAACTCAGATCTTTCCTTACAAACTTTTGATTTGGGAAACATTCTTAGGAGGTGGCATGTTAACAATAGCATCTATCTTCTCCGTATCCACCTCAATGACATGATATGAAACTATGAATCCTAATATTTTTACACTATCTACACCAAAAAAACAATATCGGGGATTCAAACGCATGTTATACTTATGAATTCTCTCAAAGATTTGATGAAGGATCTTAATATGATATATAAAAAGGATGGGTTTGGCTAAGATGTTGTCAATGTAATCTTCTAAGCTCTTATGCATATAGTCATGGAAAATGAGAGTCATAGCACGTTGATAGGTTGTGCCTATGTTTTTTAATCCAAAAGGCATCACAATCCAACAAAATGTACCCCAAGGAGTGGTGAAGGCAATTTTATATTGATCTTGGGGATTGGTGGAAATTTGATTACATCCTAAGAAACCATCCATAAAGGATAGTAACGCATGCCCTAGTACCAAATATACTATCATATCAATATTCGAGAGGGGAAAATCATCCTTTAAAGAGACCTTTTTCAAATCACAAAAATCAGTACACATCCTAATCTTATTTTCAGCTTTAGCCACACCCAAAATGTTCAAAATCCAAGGGGAATAATCGATAGGATGGATGAATCGAGCATCCAAAAAAATTTCAATCTCATCTTTAACAAGTAATGCCACTTTAGGGTGAATCTTTTGAAGCTTCTACTTCACAGGTTTAGCATTTGGAATCAGGACAATGTTATGAGTGACAATCTTAGGATCTACACCAGGCATGACAGAATATATCCAAGCAAAGATCTCAAGGAATTCATGTATCAACTCAACGTATTGTTTTTCCTCTTCTTCGTCAAGATATTTCCCTGTCTTGATGATTTTATCTTCAACACAAGGATCCATCTTGATATCAATGGTGTCATTTATTAGGATATTTCTTTATTGAGGAGCATGTTTCAATTGAGGAAATTCTTTAACTATCTCATCGTTATGTCTTTCTTTCCCAAACTAAGCTTCCACATTTAGACAATAGGGAAAACTGTGGTTATGGTGATAATGAGGAAGGTTGTCATAAGCTCCCAAGAATTCAACTAAGGAATCATCGATAAAAAAACATCCAAAGAAAAGATGCAAGAAGAATCAAAGTCAATATATTATGGATATTTTAGTGAGAGAGAAGCACAAATGACATTAACACTAATAGATGGTCTCTTAGAGTTTTTAGTATGCTTGAAAGGATCATAACCAAGCCCAAACGTCATATCATGAAAGTTGTTTTCCAAGGGAAATTTAATCCCTTGTTCTTGAGCACCACATCCATTTCCATTATATCCCCACCTAGCTAGGATGTGAAAACTAGGACCATAAAGGTTAGTCATTTCTAAAGAAGAAGGAGGATTTTCATAAACTGATGGATCAAAATCCTCTAAATTGGAAACTAAGGGAGATGAAATTTGAGAAGCCACCATGAAGTTATTGCTCATTGACCTAGACAAAGTAGATTGCTTTTTAGGTTCTTCATTTTTCTTCTTTTTTACCTTAGGTTCTCTAGGGGGAATCTTGTATTCCCCTACAAAAGTAGGATTAAATTCAAGGGATCCCCAATCATGTTCTGTAAGAATCCATTTAGGAGAGAAAGTATTCTTAATCGAAGAATCAGGTTGAGAAGACTCTTCCTTAGGAACCTTAGGTCCACTTGAGGAAGTATCAGGAATCAATCCAGATATAGGAGACAGGTTTGATGAACTAGTCATACTAATCAGAGTGGAAGCTTTAGAGGAATTATCTAAGATAGTTGGGGAATAATTGGTTGAAGAGGATTTAGAACTCAATGTTTGTAAACAAGCCTGAAATCTTGTGTCGCCTAACAGGGTGTATGTGGCATTGTTGTGAATGAATTTGACTTGCCTATGCAATGCAGAGGGAACAACTTGCATGCTATGAATCCAAGGTCTTCCTAGCAACAATTCATATGTCAATTCTCTAGACATGACATGGATAGGAGTGGGTAAAGTAATAGGACCTACCTTAACAGGAAAGGTGATGATACCTAGTGAAGATTTAGCAACATTATTGAAGCCATGGATAGTGAGAGAATCAGGCTTAATAAGAGATGTATCCACATTGATCTTATGCAACAAGTTAATACTACAGCCATTAAGTCCAACACCATTATCCACTAATGTTCATTTTATCTTACTATCATTTATGATAACCACAATGATTAAGGGATCATATTGTTTTTGAATTTCACTAGAAGGCAACTCGTCTTGTATAAACACAATCTGAGCCTTAGGTTATGTAATAGAGTGAATCAAAGTAGCCATATTATTGGATGTGAATGCGGGTGGGACATTAAATGTTTTCAAGGAATCTTGTAGCATTCCATGATGAGTAGAGGAAGTTTGAAGCAAGTCCCAAAGGGATATCTTGGAAGGAGTAGCTTTAAGTTGTTCAACAAGATCATATTGATTACCAAGGGTTTGTGAGATACGACATGCTTGAGGAAGAATGAGTTAAGGATTAGGTAGAGGAGTCGGAACAATCGGAGGAGGATTAGATTGCCTATTTTTTCTTGTGTTATAGGTATGGTCAACTACATTATATCTCTCCTTAGTTAGTTGTCTAACATAGCTATAAGGAATCTTAGTGGGATTCCTTCCTTGAACTATAATGATAGGTTTATTTGGAGTACTAAAGGAATCATGACCATATCCACCTTGAATTGTAAAAAGAGGTTGATTAGGAAGAGGTGAAGTTGAAGAAGGACAAGCACCTTGGACAAAAAAGGAGGTTTTCTATGTTCATTGACATTGACCATATTGATTAACCTTTTAGATGCATTATTCTTGTTTGAAATTTTAGGCAAAGACATAAAGTCATCAAGGGAATCATCCAATAAAGCATGGTCATAGTGATTGCAAGGCTTATCTTTAGATTCAAAAGGAGACATAAGATCATTGGAGGGAATCAAATGAATCAACTATGTTGCTAGATTAAATGGAGGAGTTGATAGGAATGTATCCATGAGAGTAATCATTCAACTTATCTTTCTCATCGCCATGAAATGGCATAGTAACAAGGTTGGTTAACTTTTGGCAAAATGAGGGTTTAGAAGGCTTAGGGTTGAAAAACATATCTAGAACTTCATCTAATTCATCCTTACTAAACTCATAATCCACAAAATTGCATACATCATCAAAAGAATGCACATCTTCGAAATAGAAATTTGACATCTTGAAATAAAATTTGCATGAAACTTAAACACACAATGCAAGAAAAATGAAAGAAACCTATCTCTCTTTTTTTTCTTTTTCTATTTTTTTCTGTTCTTTTCTTTTTTTATGTTTTGAAAGAAAATGAAATAAAGTAGATCTAGATATAATAATGCAATCCAATGAAAATTAAATTGGATTCACGTTGGGTTCACCAAAGATGTGTAGGGGAAAAGTTGAGACTAAGTATGAAAACCCTAATCCCACTCTCATACACACTCATGGGATATGAAAGAGACTAGGGAGGTAACACACATCGACTACTTCTTATGAGAAAGAGAGAATTGTTGATTACCTCTTAGGTTTTCTATTCCTTTGTTGTAAATGAGAGAGAGGAATGATACAAAATGCAATCTAACCTAGAAAGCAAGTAAGAAAATAAATCCTAATCTGAGAATGCAGATCAAAGAAAAATTGATACACTGTTGAAAGTATAGATTAGAAGAAAAAATCAGAGGTGCACTTGTGTCTAAAATCTGAGAAGAAATTTTCGGGACCAGGGTGTCACACCACTGCCCCGATTCTGCAATTTTGCAGCTGCAACTGATAGGAGGGATTCTGAGATCTGCAATGTATTATTTTGCCAAGTCCTATTGACAAAGGGCAGGACCATGAAGCCACACCATTTTCTCGGGCAGGAAAAAGATGCCATGCCTCTGTCCCTGACAAATTTCTTCACTTCTCATACTTCTGGGTGGTGTTGATGCCTTTTCCAGATCTGAAGCTGCCTCTGGATGCTTGTTTCTGCACCTACAATTGAAAAGGGAAGGTTTGGGGTGGCTATATAGGGTTTTGCCTTATTCAAACCCCTATGTTGGTGATTTCCACCTCCATGAATAGCCAATAATGTACTAAAAATGTGTGTGCAAGAACCTTGTGTGTATGAAAGATCCTAAGAATGAAAGTAAACAACCGAGAGCAACCCTAAAGAGTAAACCCTAATTGCTTATAATTGACAAAGTAAATGCTCTAAATCCACAATGAAAAGTGATGTAAAGCATGAATATCAATCAAAATTAATCTTATGCAAAGACATGTAAACAACATGAAACCATACCCAACCCCAAGGGAAAGGTACTAGCCAATCATTAGTTGCTGATCTCATATTGTTCTTCTACATCTTCAAAAGCCCCCAATTGATAAAATTATGCTTGATGAATGTTTGATGGATAAATTTTGAATATTGTTGAGGACTTCAAAGATATACTTTTTCTCTACAAAGAAGACTCTAATAGTCCAAAAACATGTTTTTAGATTCTTTGAAGAAGACCCCTTCAAATGAAGAAAGATAACTCTTAAGTATGAAACCCTAGATCTCAATTTCATGTTTAGGCCAACCTAGGATTTGAATTTCCCGCTAATATTTTGGGGTTAACAATTATTATATCATAGGATTGTGCTCCCAAAATTTAGGGAAAAAAGCCGCAGACCATGTGCATTCCCGCCACGGTCCAACCAACTTTTCACCAAATTTTTGGGGCCATTAGATATGATGATATTAGAGAGCATCCAAAAGTTATAGCTGATTTTGAGATGTTTTGATATACAAAATCAGGCCTAAACGGTCAAAATAAGACATAATTAGGGTTTTTGATTAAATGATTCATTGGAGGAATAAGATGAAAAGGGGCACACTTAGGGTAAAGGGCACAACTTTGTAATGTGTAAGTGATGAGACATGACTATATATTTAAATAAATAAATAAATTAAATGCTTAAAGGGGAATTAGAAATGCAAGATGCAGGACACACTAAGGCGGGTGCTAACCTAAGTGTGAAATTGTACCACCCTAGCAAGGGTGTACAATTTACGACACTACATGTTTATGAATGAATTTAAGAGTAAGATTGTACCTAAATATGTTAAACACTCTCAAAATTCTAGATGGCTCGATGGTCAATTTCGAATATGTAAGGATAAATTTCCTATTGGTAGTATAATTTCGGTCGTTGACTTTGCAGAGAACTACATGCTTGTACCACAAGATGAGGTCCAATCACAATACTACAATTCAGTGCAAGTATCAGTTTTTGTCCATATTGTTTATAGGCATGCACTAGATAGTACAGAAGAGGATCGTAAGATTTTGAGAGAGTACCATTTCTATATGAGTGATAATAAATTACACTCATCTGAGTTTGTCTAGCATTGCTTCAAGACCTTTTTTGATAATTTGAGGGAGAGAAAAATTCAAATGACAGAACATTTAATATGGCCATATAATTGCACAGGGCAATTCAAGAATGCTAGAAAGTTTTATTGGTTGAGTAGGATTCATAAGCAAACTACTATCGAACACATGTGGAGTTTTTTTGAGGCTGGACACGGGAAAGGAGAACATTATGGTGTCAGTGCATGTGTTAAGAGAGCCCCTTGTAGAGAGCAACTCAAATTCGAGGAAAGGGCTAAATTTAAAAATGCAAGTGCAATTGTGGATTGGTGTAGTGCAACTTTATCCATGGGATCAAGTCATAAATCTACAATTAGAAGTTTCTTTTGGCTAGTTAGAGAGGACAATATCCTTCCAAGATATGATTGTGATACAATCAATGGGTCAGCTAGATCGCAATCATGTAAGAGTTCTAATTCTAACACTTGGACTATATGAACTAGAGAGCTTGCATGTTTTTGTCAATTTATATGCATGTAAGTTTGTGTTAATTGTGTGAACTTTTTTATATTTAATTATGATAATTTTTTTCGTTCTCCCTTTAACATTGTATTTGTATACATTTGATACAATTTTGGTTTCATAAACAACATTGTATTAGTTATCTTCTTCTTAATGTTATTTTGTGCACATTGTAACTGTGTTACAATTAGTCTAATTTTTTATTGTGTTACATTGTATTTGTCTAGGTATAATACAATTTTGATTTCATTATAATTTAATGTCATTTTGTGCATATTGTAATTGTGTTATAATCAATCTAATTTTTTATGATATATTTATTTTATCATAATCTCTTCATAGATTAATTGTAAGTTCTTGATTTTATTATTATTTTAAGAATAGGATGTTATTGTAAATTAGGATAATTATTTTATTGAATTATAAACTGTTGCACTATAAGATGATCAATCACAATGTTAAAATATAAAGTCATAAATAGATCATATATAATCACTAGAGGGCACCAAATCACATAACAACTGATCATATATAATCACATAACATGACCTGACATCATAATAGCAAGGAAATGACATAATAAAAAGTCCTATATATAATTACATAACAAGTCCTGATGACATAATAGCAAGTCCAGAAAAAATAATAACAAGGAAATGACATAATAACAAGTCCAAATAACATAATAACAAGTCCTAGGATAACATGACAAGTCTCATCATAACAAGTCCATAATACAATAATATGACATGATCTAAAATATATAAGCTAAGAATTCTCATGCATCTCATGTGTAGTCCTCTTCACTCCACGTGAAAGTGGCTGAGATGAATCATCATGCTGCACATGGTCCTGAGATGCACCATCCTGTGTGTGTACAGTATCAGTGTCTCCACCCTCCTGTACATTATTAAAAGATTTTACATGAGAAGAAGATTTAACATGAGAAGAAGTTACTTGCATAATTCACTTATAAAGTAATTAAATACTAAAAATTTAAAATAAATTACCATATGACCGTGCTCTACAATGCCTTCATTAGTACGTGGAGGTCCACTATCATGAACAAGAAAAGTGGTTGTGGTCAAGTCTTGTAAAAAAAACATTGTACATCAATTTTGATAATCCCTATAAAATCTAGGCACACAATATAAATAAATTAGAAATAATTTTTTTAATCATCTCACAAATGACAATGTCGATGGTTGTATCTGGCTCAATCCCATAGCCATACTAGTACTAGTAGTGGTATCAACCTGAATAACATATATAAAGCATGAATCAAACTTGTATATACATAGATTATAAAGTATATAAATAGACTACAAGTTTATCACAGAAAAGCACACATATGGTGTGGCATGTACAACCAAAGTAATTGATGGGTGAAGGTGTACATGTGATGCACCATCAAACAATCCAGAAGCCTACAATTGTAAAAAATAACGAACATGAATTAGAGTTGCACATAAATTAGTAAGCATATAAACACTTCAAATTAATGGATGAAAAACATACTAGTGGTATATGAGGCTAAGCCTCAATGATCGATGGGTCACAAAATTGAAAAATCATATCATACACATCATTACATTAAATTTTTTATTTTTTATTTTAAATGTACATATCAATACAATGTACCTAGATGAAAGTGCATATCGTAAATGGGGCACCGACATCTCTAGGTATCGAGGTAACATGATGTCGGTCCCTCAATGACATGGTATGATCCATCCTCTATTCATAAAAAATTACTCGTGTTATGATTCATATGCGTATATATAAGGAATTTAATATTGCACTATAAATTATATAAATAAATTTGTACCTCTATAGGCTGATCATCATCTGTGCATAGGAGATCAACATATGAAGAGATGGCATCATCATGTGCAGCCTCCTTGGCATCATCATAACAATCATGGGCCGCATCAACATCATCAAAATCACCATCTCCTATAGGGGCACCCCCACTCTGTGGACCCGTACATACATTCTTGTAGCTCGTGCAAACATGTGCTAAGCTGGGGGCAACCCTCACCTCATGCAACTACTATACCAAATTACCTGACAAGGCACTCAATGAACCAAGAGCAGAATCCTCTGCTCAGTGATGTGCAGGTGCTAGAACAACTAGTGTAGGAAGAGGAACCAAGGGATCATCGCACACACAGTTTCTAACTATATCGCTGAATTTGGCCCCCGACCTATCTTGGGGCATGCCTCTCCCAACCCCCTGAAATGGTCTAATGTCAAAGTAATTAGGTTGTTTACCCAATTCAAATTTGGCCCATGATTTTTTCAAAAAATACATGGGCACCTCATGATTAGAGTGTGGCAGATAGTCAAAGACCATCCACTGCCACTCCCAAGAGTGTCTACGTATGCCAGGGTGCCTACACCATCGAATAAAGATTTGTGGCTTCTTTGGATCTATTTCTTCACACATCTTAGGGTTCACAAAATATTATTTCAAATCCTTTTTTGTTATTTTCAATTCATTGACTTGTTTATATGATAAGCCATTAGCGTAAAAAGATTGCAATCCCTTCCTCCAACTACGATAGCTATCCAACTCACTATCTAAAGCCTGTACAGATTAAACAATCCCTTGCATACTATTTCCAGGGCGTAACAGTTGTGGAGGAGGATGAGGCTCATGTCTAATGGTGTGGATATCCCTAATAAGAGAATCAATATTCCTCCTAATGCTCTCCCTCAAATGATCAGGTGGAGGTGGAGGGGGTGGAGGTGACGTTAGACCTAATAGCTCATCTATCTCAAACTCATCCATGATGTGAAAATAATCTACATATATATACAAACATGAAAATTGACAATTACTATTTAATTTACATTTCACCTTCCAAAAAATCATAATTAAATATAATTTACCAACTTAAATATAAAGAAAGGAAACTCACATAGATCTATATTATTAATAGCTGGGTCTATTTTAATAATAAGCATCATTTAATCAATATTATCCACTGAAATCAAATTATAAGAAATATTTGTTGAGACATCGACTAGCTAGGACTCGAACCTAGGACCTTCCATACGCTGCTGGAGTGCTCTACCACTGAGCTACTGGCCCCTCTTGGACTAGTCCATCATTGGTCCGGGTGTGGCTTATTTCCAACACCAATACCCCCCCTTAAGCCATACTTCTCATGTGCTTGGGGCTCCTAGCCTAGACCTGGCTCTGATACCATGTTGAGACATGGACCAACTAGGACTCGAACCTAGGACCTTCCATACGTTGCTGGAGTGCTCTACCACTGAGCTACTGGCCCCTCTTGGACCAGTCCATCGTCGGTTTGTGTGTGGCCTATTTCCAACACCAACAATATTCTACAAAATAAAACATCATAATGCCCATGCAACTCAAACAATGATCTTTTACCTATTTTTCTTAATATATATAGGTTTTTAATAGTCATTATGTATATCATTTTCAATATGGAACATGAATTTGATTTAACATAAGGAACATGAATTGATAAATTAATTTGATGTAAGATAGATCAATATTATATAAGGAACATGAATTTGATTTAACATCTAAAGATGCATTAGTATAAGTTCCATCAAAATCATAAAAATAATCATGAGAGAGAGATAGAGAATGAATAATAAGAGAGAGAGAGAGAGAGAGAGAGAGAGAGAGAGAGAGAGAGAGAGAGAGAGAGAGAGAGTAGATAATAAGAGAGAGAGAGAGAATAGATAATAAGAGAGAGAGAGAGAGAGAATAAATAATGAGAGAGATTAGATAATTTTAGAGAGAGAGAGAGAGAGTATGTAATGAGAGAGAGTAGGAGGCAATATGAGAGAGAATAGATAATGAGAGAGAGAGAGAGTATGTAATGAGAGAGAGTAGGTAATATGAGAGAGAGAGTATGTAATGAGAGAGAGAGAGGGCATGTAATGAGAGAGAGTAGGTAATATGTGAGAGAGAGAGAGAGAGAGAATAGATAATAAGTGAGAGAGAGAGAGAGTATGTAAAGAGAGAGAGTAGGTAATATGAGAGATAGATAATAGATAATAAGAGAGAGAGAGAGAGAGAGAGAGAGAGAGAGAGAGTAGGTAATATGAGAGAGAGAGAGAGAAGGTAAGGAATCTTATAGTATTAAAGGTCCTACTAAGGGGTAGTTAGGTCTCTTAATGGGTTCTAGGTATCTTAAAAGGTTGTAGGCTATACTAAGGTGTCCTAGGATATCATTTTAAGTTCTAACTATACATGTTTAATATTTATACATAACATTAGAAACATTTAGAATCTAACATTTAAACACTTGATCAATTTACCCATAGGTTGTATAATCCTAAAACAAAGAAAATTCATATCAAAATAAATGTATGGTTTGATGAAGATATTGAAAGTGGCAATCCTCCTACATTATCCTACTTTCTAATTTTGATAGAAGAAGATAAATACACTTACAGGGTATATGCAGGATCATGAGGGGCCAAAAAGTGGTGATATCCTAACTAAAGTCCTGATTGATAAGTTGATTGAAAAATATCTATAACTTTCAAATGGTATCACATTTTTTGAATTCGAAAAATGCGTGACATTCTATACTTCGTCTACTATAGGATTAAAAAAAAAAAATTGAATTTAATAATTTTTCGACCAAGTTATGGTTGTCAGACATACAATTTTTTTATATTTTTAAAAAGCTTTAGTAAAAAACTCATAACTAATTGTTTATTTAAAAAATAAAAAATACAAAATTATGTTACATTCGAACATGAGTCTTCTACTTATATCGAGAATCTTATAAAAAATTATTATGATTTGATTGTGTTTAGGGTGGTGAGACACACACTTGCTTCTTATCTTTTTCTTGAAATTTTAATACTATTGCATTGAAATTTCAAGTTTTCATCAAATAGATTTATTTATTTTTAGAAAACAACTAGTAGCTTAGAAACTACATTCAATTTTCTACAAATTTTATTCTTACATATTTTTGAAATAATGTTCATAACTTATTCAAATTTTTACATCAAGTTGCCTAACTCTATTTTTTTATTTGCATTGCCACTTAAGGGCGTGTTTGGCCCACCATGATCTTGCACGTACCCTACACTAATAATTTGAATCAAAGTGTACCATCTTCTATAGGAGGAGAAGAAATGCAATTTGCAGAATCGAGTGAAAGTGATAATAAAGTCACAAGGAAGACCAAAAGCATTCAAGAAATTTATCAAGAAGGCCCCCAATTTTTTTTTTTCTAATTATGCCCTTATGAATAAGGTGATGCAGGTTGACACTACAAGTACATATGAGGAAGTAAAAGGAAAAGGTGAATGGGAAGCATCTATACAAGATGAGTACAACTCTTTGATGAAAATGGAACTTGGGAATTAACAACACTTCCAGAAGGAAAAAATGTGATCAGTTGCAAATGGACCTATAGAACAAAGTTCAATTTAGATGGAACTATCAAAAAACAAAAGGAAAGGCTAGTGGCTATAGGTTTTTCACAAATAGAAGGTATTGACTATATTGAAACCTTTGCTCCAATTGCTAAAATGACTTCAATTCATACAATAGTTGCTTTAATTGCAAAATTTGGTTGGAAATTTTTTCAAATGGATGTAGAAAGTGCATTTCTGCATGATGACTTTTATGAAGAAATTTACATGCAACAACCTCCATGATTTGTTAAAATTGGTGAAGAACATATAGTGTGTAGATTGAAAAAAAAAAAATGGTCTTAAACAAGCTTAAAGGGCATGGTATGTTAATTTTATGATCATATTTTAGGGTAACCATATATAAGACAATTCAATCAAATTTGCACAATATATACCTTTGGAAAACCCTCCAACTTGAGGGAGAAAAACCCAACACCATGTTAGAGTTATCTTTTATTAGCTAATCATTATTTATTTAATTATTAGTCTATTATAGTCTATGCTTAAGCTAAACTTAGGAATCTTACAATTCTTCAGGGTTTTCACCTTTAAGGTTTCGAGTATACTTTTATAAGGATTCTCTCTTTGTATTTTTCATAACAACTATAATTATTGAAATGCATTCTTGTTGCACAATCAATATAACTCCTCTTTTATGGCTCTCTGAATTCTGGCCTCCATAGCTATTTTGCTTCTCTCTTTTTGTGACAGGTTTGCATGCAGGTGATCTTTGGGCGCTGTAGAGTTTATTTTTCCTCAACTCCAATATGGTATTAGAGCTCCTAATCTGCATGCCCCTGTTCTCTTCATGAGATTTTTTGGCCATTGTTCTTCAGATCTGAGTATTCGGGGGTTTGTGCAGTTTTTTTTTTTTTTTTTTTCATTTGGGGGGGTAGCTGATTTTTTTGCTACATTTTGATTCCGAAGGACCTCACTGTTGGATTCAGAAGACTGATTCCATGAATCTTGATATATAATTTGCCTATTTTCAGTGACTGGGGCATCTAGGGCATGATTTTTATTGGCATTTTTTATGGGGCATGAAAATCCGTACGACTGTACCTGCAAATGCATCAGAAATTTTTCTTCAAAATAAATAAATAAATAAATAAATAATTTTTTTACCCTCTTTATGCCCTACAAGAGGGGTACTTTTTCTTTTGGCCGTAACATGATCATACGGAGGCTCTTTTTCAAAAACCTTATATCGTCGGAAAGCTCTTTTTGAGCTCTATCTAGATCTAGAGGTTTGAACTTTTGATTTTACTTTTTTGATTGCATATTTTTCTGTCAAAGTGAGAGGTTCCCTTTTTGCACTCCGAGAGACATAACTTGAGCATCTGAACTCCATTGTTTGAAAAATTTATATCATTGGAAAGCTTGTGCTGTGTTATTTCCAGATTCTACTCTAAGTATATTTTATTCATTTTTTTTCTTTTCAGCATTCTGTTGAATATCTTGTATATTTCAGGTCTTGGGATCTCTTTCTTTGAGTAGGATGTCTCGTGTTCGGCTTTCTGTTTCCAGTCTTTTGTCTCTTTTGATCATTGTACTATTTTATTTATGCAAACGCACTGAGATAAAGTGCCAACATGCATTGTATACTTATTATCTTGCACATCTTGTGCCTTATTGTACATACACTACTTATAAAGTGCCATGGGGGGGTTGATGTTTTCCTTTTTTTGCCATCTACCTTTGTCACGTGAGTGTTTCTTCCATGACATTAGCCTCATGATGTTTGTCAAGTGACTGTTCCTTCCATGACACTATGTACTTTCTCTACACCTTCAATTTTCCTAGTTCTTCATCATGCAGTTCTTGTTGGCCATTCTTTTTAGTGTACCTGTCTCTCTCCCTTTTCAACATTATGCGGAGGTTTGCCATGTTGTTCTAATGCTTCCTTGGTTTGATTGATCAGCTCTTCAAGCTTTGGTATTTTATGCCATCTATATCTTCGAGTTCAGTTGTTTGCTTTTGTTTTCCATCTGATTCGAGTAGTGTCATTTGAGGGCACTCATGCAGATTACAGTATTCTCTACCTGGTCATGTTCTATTTCAGTGGATGTTATTCAAATCAACAGATACTCTTTGACAGTGTTTTTAGCTATTTCATGATTCAGTGGTGTTCTTCTTTCTCTTCTTTTTGTTCCTATCTTCTGGAACACTCTTTTTTGGAGGCTTCTTAGTCCTTCACTTGAGCTTTCATCTCTTCTTGGAGAGGAGTTGTGTTCCCACTGGATTTTCTCCTTTTTCTCTAGTTGACAGAGATTTTATTGTACTTGGGTACCTCATCGGGCCTAGTTGTCAGGACCCATTATTTATTTCCTGCATTTTTTACATACTTTTTTAGTCCTTAGTTATTTTTTAGCTACTCCCTAAGTTCATCTTAAGGAGGGGTGTTAGAGTTATCTTTTATTAGCTAATAATTATTTATTTAACTATTAGTCCATTATACTCTATGCTTAAGCTAAACTTAGGAATCTTATAATTCTTTAGGGTTTTCACCTTTAGGGTTTCGAGTATCCTTTTATAAGGATTATCTCTTTGTATTTTTCATAACAATTGTAATTATTGAATTTCATTCTTTTTTCACAATCAATATGACTCCTCTTCTCTAGATCTCTGAATTCTGGCCTCCATAGGTTTTCTGCTTCTATCTTTCTGTGACAGGTTTGCATGCAGGTGATCTTTGGGAGCTGTAGAGTTGATTTTTCCTCAACTCCAATACACCAAATATCTCTTATTATTTATCAAATAGGAATGGCAAGATACCTTTACAATAATCAATATGAATTGCTTCACTCCTCGAAGCTAGATGAGTGTGAATCGATTTGTACTTGAGGATCCACAAACTTCCCTTAACAAGATACAATATGATCTTGATGTTCGATCTTCTATATAGTTATGCGATCTGTTGTAGATTTATATATCGTTGTTCATGAAGATTGGTCTCCCCTTATACTCGAGTGGAGGTGCCTCTTCATCAAGGATAAGCTCTTCTTAGAAGCAAGGTATCCTTTCATAAGGGTGGCAAAATTTCTCAAAATTCATCCCCTTAATAAAAACTATATATATTTTGTCAAACAATTAAATCGACCTTTATTTAATATCGACACACACAAATATGAAAAGACAGAGGCTAATTGCATATTTGGTGAAGGTGGCCCAAGGAGACTCCCGCGGCTGTATCCATCAACACTGTACTCCAAAATAAATGAATGCTTTATAATAGAAGGATTTAAAAGAAGAAAAAATGATCCAGATGTGTATGTAAAGTATATTGATGGTAAATTGTTATTATTATACTATATATGGATGATTTGATCATTATATAGGATCACATGAAGTGTATTAAAGATGCTAAGGATCAATTCAAAGAAACTTTTGAAATAATAGATCTACGATTAATGCATTATTTTTTTGGGATGCAAGTATGACAAGAAGAAGGTAGGATCATGCTTTCTCAAACTAAATATGCAGTTGATGTATTTAGAAAATTCAACATAAGTGATTGTAAACCAGCTAATACACCATATGAAGTGGGATTAAAACTGAGTGCCAACTCTACTCAAAAGAAGGTGGATAGAAAATTGTATAAACAGCATGTTGGCGGTCTCTTGTATCTTACTATAACTAGATTAGATATTACATATGTAGTTGAAGTTGTATCTAGGTACATGGTAGATCCACATATTGAACATTGGAAAGCAACTAAAAGAATATTGAAGTACATCAAAGGTACCTACAATCTTGGCATCAAATAAAAATATGGAGGAGATTATGCTTTGGTTGGATATACAAATTTTGATTATGTAGGTGATATTGACGATAGAAAATCTACTTTGAGATGCATCTTTCATCTTCGATCAGGACAAATTTCTTAGAGCAACAAGAAGCAACCAATAGTGTCAGAATCATTTATAGAGGCTGAATATATTGGTTCATCAAAGGCATCTCAAGAAGCTTTATGGCTAAGGAGACTACTTGAAGATACACATCATCCGCAATTAGGAAGGCATGTAGTTCTGTACTGTTGGTAAAGATTCATGTAGCAGTAGGTTTAGAATATTATTTTTAACTATTGTCCTTAATCCTTCGTTTTGACTACTTTCTACATTTTCATTTAGTATTCTAATGTAGTTTCATCGCATAGAGGCACATGCCTACTAAAGTGCAAACAAAAAGTTAAGGTCAAAATTTGTAGACGATATAATTTTGGTGGTAAAGTTTGACCTCATTTTAGAATTCATTTCTTGTAGAACGTATTCAGGATTCATCTATCCTAGCATTTACTTCTATTTATCTATGTTCTCAGAATAGTTTTGTACTCTTGTGTGTCCAAGTATTTTCTTTCTATTTGCAAAAAATATTTCTGTCTATTTAGTATCTTGTTCTATTTTATATTTTTTGTCATATTGTACTTGTTTTTTAGTTTTTTCATGAAACTTTTATGTAAGAGGGTTTTCATCCTCTTATAGTACAATTGTACAAAATCCACTTTATGTCAAATTGTCAACCTTTGAAATTCTAAGATTGTATTTGTAACCAATTTTTAAAGCTATTTGGTGAAAACTAATAGCCATATTTTATCAGTAAGTCACCATTAAGAGTCTCTCCGACATATCACTATCATTATTGTATGTTTAAAAATTGAATTGAATAGAAAATTATAATTTTTTTAGCATTCCAGAATAACAAACAAATTTTTTATTTTTATTTTAGTATCTAAATATCTATATTAGAGAACAAGCTTATAATCATCAAGCATGTAGTAATTTCTCTTCATTGCTTTCGTGGGAAACCACCACTTGTATTTATATATTCATAAGACTAACTTGTCATGGTTTCTATTACGATGTCTTTTCTATCAAGGTTTAATGGTTTTGTAGTCTCTTTAAGATTTATTAAGAATATCTTTGTTGTCTCTTTCTCTTACCCTGTCTATTTTCCTAGGAATGATTTATAAGCATTTATATTGTCAAAAACCAAGTTATTAGAACCTTGGATATTACATTTCATTTTTGGGGTGCCCACATAAGACTACAAGCCATAATAGAAGAGTTACAAGTCAAAGATGTCATCTATTATTTGTATCGATGTTGTTTTTTGACTATTCATAAATCTTTGAGGGCTTCATATACTATTTTTGAAAGAGCCCCTTCGTTAAAAATACAATTTTTAAATATGAATACAATTATTATTTTTAAATATATAGATATGATAATTATATATATAAATATATTTATATAAAAGTAAATAAAATCTAAGAAATTCAACATATTTTTACAATAAATATAAAAAATATTTGTTTGAAAGTCATTACTTTTACTTTATAGCCATTACCTCAAAAATAGGAGAATAGTTCCTCTAAATGTGATATTTGATCCTTGTTCATCATACTAACAATAATTAACTTTCAAATTATATATTTTGTAATGTTATGAAACAAAACCTTTCTTAATGAATACGAAGGGGAAAGGAATACGAAGATTCCCTCCTTACAAAGAAGGAAAGCTTAGAATCAAACAAAACATTTCTTGATGAATTCAAAGCGTTTATATTTTTACAAGACATTAAATATATCCTTGTTTACTACGATTACAATAAAAAATATCATGCCAACTCAACAACGTCAAGAAGATAAGGATAGCGTTGTTTTTTCTATTTACTTGCTTCTGTGTGGATATCATTTTCTATCCTTTTAAAACCTATATTTGTTTTCTTAAATTGTGGCGTGCATTACGACGTTGTGCAATATTCACCAAGGTCTCGAACAAATTGGGTTTCTCGGGCTTGGACGATTTGGTGGAAGAAATTTATATGTTTGCCTTTTTTTTGCCGTCCAATTATTTGTCATTCACTTAAAAAAAACTCTGTCGAGGTACCCACATGACTGAGACATTACATTTTTTAATCTACATTTGTTTATCTAGATTTAGCTATAATTACTGCCAGGTTGCTTCGGACAGAGTCAAGAATATGCTTCGTCTGATAAAAGAAATGTTGGAGTGTAATTTCTCCCGTGGAAGCCTTATTTCCACTGCTAAACTTCAGCCATCGTGAGCATGCAATTTCCACCGTTAAACTCAGCACTGCCACCGTCAAACTCATTTAACCTCCTTCAGTCATCCAATTGGGTCAACTTGCGAGAGAAAGAATATTCTAGAGACTCAAATACGAACATCAATATCCACGTTGGAAGCTTATCCCAAATACCACCAGCTGAGGTTTCTATTGAATAATATATGAATTGAGATAAGTCTGGCCTTATTTCCATGACACATAGATCACCTAATCCACAATGTCCATCTATAAAGCACAACAAATCTGCAAGGAGGGAAATCAATCTAAATGCATGTGATCAATTAAATCAAATTTCCTGTTGGACTGATTGCGTGGAGGATACTGGTGTAGAGATTAAAACGAGGAGATAATCAAAAACTATACAACAGAAAAGAAAACACACAACACAAGGTTTAACATGGTTCACCACTAAATGGCTATGTCCACCAGAAACACAGGGAATCATCTTATTGACAAATATCCAAATACAGTACATTTAGTATGGGCTACACTCAGCCATTTATATAAACATATCAGATACGAATTGAAGAGTCTAGAGAAGAGTCTAGAGAAGTGGAACAGTCATGTGACCTTTGGGCTTCATATACCCAACAATCTCCCCCATGAAGGCCAACTAGCACAGCCATGCACTGGCATCCTTGCTTCCATGCTCGATCTTACATTCGAACCAGACCCATCAAAGATTTGAGCTTCGCAAAACTCTGTTCACAGACATTGTGAATAAGTCATCTCCAAAACAGATCCAAATCGAAAACATCTTCTCTTATGCTCCCCTTCATACTGAACAGAGCATTGAAAAGATCATTAACTTGTTCGAAAATGAACCCTCCATCCTAAAATGAATCATTAAGCACAAACATGCTATGATCATCTGTGCTCCCCTGTGACAGAACATTGAAAAACCTATCATCTTCGAAAATAGTAACTTCAGACAGATTCCCCGCACGCACCAACTTCAATGAATAATAGTGTAATGCTTCTCTGTCCAGAAATAGAGGAGCGTTATTATTGGTCTTCACTTGTTCCAGCTCTCCCTCAACGTTAAAGTGTTTGTTATCCACGTGGGCAACATCACCGGTCACGGCCTGAATTATCCACTTCACCAATGGCCCGATAGAATAAAGAATCCCTATGTAAAGAAGCCGTTTTATTTTCTGCAACTTGAAACCGTTGGCAGGATATTCAAAATTCCCAGAACCGTTACATTCAAATATGTTACAAATTCCCCTACCATTAGGTGTGCCAGGGCCCAAGCAATGAACAGATGGTTTGTTAAATGAATCTCCTCGTATTTACCTTTGACAAGAACGCTAAGGTTTTCCAAAATGTCTCTATAGAGGCACTCAATAGTTGATCTTTTCACAGTCGTCGGTACGTTGAGCTCATCATCAGATGTGTCCAACAGGTAGGCGAAGTTTTTACTCGACTGAGGCATACGAAGCTGTGAATGAGAGAAGGTAAGCTTGGGCAAGTCCAATAATCGCGTAATATTGGGGCCGCCTTGAAGCGTATCAGAGAAGATATTTTTGCCATTGGAAGAAATCAACCTCCTATCGTCCGAAGTGCTTATTCTGTGATAGGAATTCAATTGTGGCAAAAACACCATCGGTTTCGCCCACCTTTCTAGTTGAGTAAACGATGAATCAAATGGCAATGCCCAATGTTTAAGCCCGTGATCATCATGTTATAACAGATGATCCTCGAACCTGAGGATCAGACCCCCACCGCGCTCGTTGTCGTGACAATTTTCTTTCATGGAATAGTGATTGCAATTATGATGCCCATTTCTATGAACAAAGGTCTCTTCAATCGAGCTACACTCCCTTTCAAAATAGATTTCTCCTGTAGAGCCAGTGACCTCTACAACTTTGGAAAGTCCATGATCGGTTCGCTTGACAGCAAACACCACCAAATCGCCCTTTTTATCAAAAAGCTCTAAGGTTTCAACGACTGTCATGGGCAAAGAGAGAGACGGTAGAGAGCTCTGCTCCTGATGGGACCCCTCAAAACAGCGGGAAGCCTCAACACAGGACCCCTGAAGACAACGATCACAAATAGGATTGTTAGTGTTGCCTATGGCACGTGGCGGTAATGGCTCCACATCCTCTGTCTCTCCATCTTCCTTTGGCTTATCAATGGATTTAACTTTTGTCTACTTGCGTTCCCAACTCAGCTTCTGTTGAATAGAATGCAAACTATTATTTTTAATGTGTACTTCTTCAACTGAGTCTACACATCTCGAGGTTGAACAAAAATTCTCATTAATACTGGAAGGATCTGTTTCTTTGAAAATTCAGGAAACTATTCTTCCAGTCCCCCATGACTTTGTCGACCTTTGATGGCCAACCTTTCTTCTGATTGCATGTGAAACATTAAGCTTCTGCTTGTTATCATGTGGATAAAAATTAGAGGGTGGTTCCCTTATTTCCCGCATGATATTGGGACCAGCAAACGTCCCAACTTTGATTCCCACGACCTTTGGTGTAAAATGCCTTGACACGACTGTGTCTCTAACTACTCTACAATCTTCAACTACTATGCATGAGACTCTCTCTTTGTCTCTTGACAAAACCACACCGCCTGGAGCTTCTAGACAATTCTCAATATCCATCCAATCAGGTTGGTGAGTCTTAATAGATTCTGGTTGGGAGAAAACATCTTCCTTCTCTCCCTGTGATGCTTGAAACCGCGTGGAGCAATGCCCATTGTCCTTCACTCCTGTCAATGGCCGCTTTTGCTTCAAACTAGAAAATCGTCTTTGCACTTCTTCATCTAAGTCCATAGGTTCATAGTCTTCTATGATATTATCTGTGCAAAGGTTGTCCTCAACATCACGGGATTGCCTCTTTATTTTTTCCAAGGCCATGCCATCTGCAGAGCTCTCCAAAGCCAAAATTTCTCCCAGGCCTCCTTGTTCTGCTACCTCAATCCAATCTGCACCCTCCTCATCCTGAGAGTCAACAACATATTCAACTTGGGTCTCCGATGGCATACACTCTTCCTCTTGCAATCTCTTTACTTAATTAATTAAACCATGTTGATTTATTAGTTAAGTCATCTTTTATTTTATTAAATCACTTAAGATAAATTTAGGAAGCTAAACTTAGGCACATTAATAATTTTTTATTAATTGTCCAAGGGATCGAGCTTAACTGGTTAAAACATTGGGTTCTCACTGTGGAGACCCAAGTTCAATTCCCAATAGGGACATTTGAAGTGCAATTCTAAATTGTAACTCTTGGCCTTCCATAGGTTGGGGAAGGTCTTTGGGTCAATCTAATCAAACATAATAATAATAATAATAATAATAATAATAATAATTCAAAGATATGTAATGGGGATGGGGCCCCCTACTGTGTCCCCACTGGTTCATAGCTCCAGTCAAAAGCTATTTAGGCTTTGGCCAATTACCGATAAAAAGAAAAATATATATATTTATTAATTGCTTTTAGGGTTTATATTTTTATTTTTTGATCTTCTTTTATAAGGGTTGATCCCTTTGTAATCCTTACCAACCACAATTTGATTATTATTATTGCATACTCTTGCTCTAGGATTTCAAAGCAACTTTTGTGTTTTGTATGAATCTTTCATTGTTGTGATAGCATATTTGCATATAGGTGTTCACTGTGTTCTCTGAGGTTGTATTTCACAACTTTAACATGGTATCAGAGCTTCAGACCTAAGATCTTCCCGTTCGTTTGATTGGGAGATTCTATCTATAGTAGCTCTTTTATGCAATTTGGGTTGATTTGGACATCACCATTGAATCTGGCACATTCAAAATAGTCAAGATTGATCTCTTGTTGTCAATTTTTTATTCACGGGGCCAGATCTGTGAGGGTTTGAAGATTCTTTTTTTTTTTGTGATACATGGGGAACACCTATTTTTTTGAAGAAATTTGGGCAAAAAAGGACCTCATATTTGGATTCAAGTGGCCGATGCCATGAAGTTTGATATAAAATTCGACCAATTTGAGCATCGTTGACCTCTGAGGCAAATGTTTTCTATTTGTATGGCCATACCATTGCCTGCACGTAGTTCATTTTTTTTTCTTTTTTTTAAATATTTCTTTATGGTTAATTTTTCATAGAAAAATTTAAAAAATATATATTTAAAATAAATAATGCAAAAAAAGCTTTTATTTTTATTAAAAATGCGGTTGGGGGGGGGGGTCGTCCCACCCTTGTAGGTCCATATGGTCTGCAAGTCCATATGAACTGTTGTAGGTTGTGGAACTTGTAGAGCCCATGGAAACTTCCCCCCCCCCCCCCCCCCCAACGTGACAAACTCTTTGTGGCCCCCACATAAAATTTTGTTGGCTTTTATGGCGCACCCTTCCACCAGCCCACCACTGCTCAGTCGTGTCGCCACTAGTTATTGAATTCTGACCACTTGCCCTTTTTTGATAGCTTTTTTTTTGGTGTTATATTTTCCTGCCAAGGGATTCTTTTCGGCGGGCAGGTAATATTCCCAAAATATTTTTCTGATGTTAGTGATATAGACACCTATGCATGGTCCCTATGACCCTCCTTGTGCCCTAAAAGAGGTTATTTTTTATCTTTTGACTATAACTTGGGCATACGATATCATTTTTTGGCAAACAAGATATTGTTGGAAAGCTGGTTTTGTTTACTTTCTAGATATGTTGGTTTCATCACCTTTTTTGTTCCTGATACATTCTATAGTCATTTGAAGTCAGAGGTATTTTTTTAGTCCTCAGTTCATAACTTTTCGCTAGTTTCTCCATTTTTTCCGATTCAAACAATGTTGAAATTGTGTTTCAAAGCTCTTCACAACCATCCATGCACTTTTTCTATATTTTACTCTAGGTACATTTTATTAATTTTTTTGTGTTCTCATACTCTGGTGAATTACTTGGATAGATGAGCTCGTGGAAACTTTTCATTTGTGTGGGATGACTCATTTTTTGTTGTTCTTCATGTATTTCTAGTATTGTGTCTTTTTTTGATATTCTGAGCTTTCATTGTAAGCACTTATTGTTTTGTAAATGCACTGAGATAAAGTGCCTTTGTATTGCACATGTATTATTGGATCTTGCACATCAATTTCCTGCCTTATTGTAATCGCACTATGATATAAAGTGTCATGGGGGTTTGATATTTGCCTTTTTTTTCCTTCATACCTTTTTCATGGGTGTGTGGCTTGGTTTGCACACCCTTTGTATTTGCTTGTACTTTAATGTTTGCACGATTAGATGTTCTAGGTTCTTCTTCATGCACTACATTATGGATTTCAGATTCAATGTACCTGTCATACCTCACTCTTGTCACCATTGTGGGGAGGGGGGGGTTCTAATATTGGTGCTTATGTTTCCGTGGTCTCATGTTGGAGTGAACTATGTATTCGGTATTTGTTCGTATGTACTAGGTGGATGCAGTGACTAGTTACCATGTATTTTAGTGAGATGGAATACTTACCATATGGACACTCTTGCATTCCTATTTTTGGAGGTGACCTTCCTTTTTTCACTTGATCAGCTTCCAATGTAATAGTCTACACGAATACAAAGGTCAAGGCTAGAAAATTAGGGATCTTGGGGCATTCAATTCTAGTGATTATCATGTATGCGGGACTTTGTAGATCAAAGCCCATTGAAATGAATAGTTGGCTATTGAAGTTTAATATTTGATTCATCCAAGTAAGATGTGGATGATGTTGGTGGATGATGTTGTAGATTTAAATAAAAAAAATTGCAAATACTTTTTTGTTAAGATATAGAGCATGTTATCTAGGCATTAAGAGTGGCAAGCTATGACATATTCTTTTTTTGTACTGTAAGTTTTTTTAGATGGTAGTTTTGGCATCTTTTATATGTCAAAGATTGAGGAATAGAATTTTCTTGGTTCATATATCTGTTTGCTAATATTAATGAAACAAGGACAGATAGACATTTTTTTGGCTTTCCATTTGCAGTGCAATATAATACTCTTAAAAATATGATAGGTGTTATAATATATGATCTCATTTATCAACACACCTTATTGTGATAGTAGGCTTTTCATTCAAGTATAAATATCAATAATAGATAAAAATGATATGTAATAATGAATAATAATGTTGTTTCCATACAACAAAATTGGTTTTCTAGCCTCTCAAGTCCTTCACACATTTGCATAGGTTATGAAGAGTGAAGACATGCATACATTAATCCTCAAATTCCCTTGACCCTTTTGAGATTGTCTACAAAAATAATATTTTGGTTTGATTACTTAAAAAATGATCCTAAACTCAAATTCTTAAAGCTATAAACTAGCAAACAAATCTTTTTTTCTAAATAAATAAGAGGGGATTCAAATCATAAAATGAAAATTAAATTTAACCTATAAAAACTCACAAAAATAATACCATGAGTTTTAATGATGGCTTTCAGTATGTGGATCATATTGTATTAGGAGTCACAAGCATACCTTAGGAATTCAAGACTAGATTCTCGTCTAATAGAATATTGAAATAAAAAATTTTGGTAATATTTGAAATAAAAATTATACAAGTTTGCAGTTCAAACATTGCCCTTAATTTCATTCCTTAGTTTTCATTTTTATCTTAGTAAATGTTTTCCCTTCTTTATCTAGTTAATACTATATATAGCTAACGAGTTTTAATTTAATTATTTTATAATTTGAATGAGGAATAATAATTGTTTTGGTAAATGATTTTGAATCATGTTTAGATTCTCCATCATTATCACTTTATGATCTTTGTGGTTAGGTAAATTGGAGATTTTCCTTTAGTAGTTTGGCATAGTAAAGGAAAATTAAAGGCTAATTTTTTTAATATGTAAATAGAGATTTAAGGGTTTGTCACCCTATATATTAACACCCAAAACAATATTACATTTGAATAATGGTCTCTTGAACTAACAAAACCCCATTCAGATGTAGTTGACAAGGATTAGAGATTGCAATTGTCGAACAATTAGATATAATAAAGCACAATCCAAAAATTGAAGAAAAGGTCCAACCCTAAGATTCTAAAATATGATAATAATAAAAACCATCTTGCAAGGATAGTGTATAGATTCCTATTCAACCCATATTCGGTGTCCTACTTAACAATATTATGGACATGCTTGAGGTAATGAAAATGAATTCTAAGAATAATTAGGTGAGAACTATCTTCTATAAGTTGGGTTCAGTCAATCTATGCCAAGATTGATGTTACAAAAAAATGAGTTGTCTTGTAATGGAATGGTATCAACATGTGCACTAAATGGATGTCTTGATGGGTTTGTGAAACTATTTGGAGAAATGTGCAACCAAATATAAATCCAAATGGGGCTAAAGACAAAAAAATTTAAGCCTCAAGTACAAATCTTAGTTGATATTCTATCAACTATTTTTATTTTCAGGTTTAACTTCATCTGTAGAAATGTAGCAACACTTTCTAAAACTAATTTTGTCTATATAAGATAGTCTATATCAACAAATTAAAAAAAAACATTTATCTATGCATGTGGCTTTATGCAGTTCAAACATGGATACTTTTTTCTAACAAACAAACTATGAACAACATTTTATGTACACATCTTTAGAATTACCTATAGTAGCCATGTCTATTTTCTAATAATTTCTACATTTTGGTTTCTTTCTATGACTTGTAGGTTCTATATTTTTATATTCAGTCTATATTCTAATGTATCAATACTTAAATCAATATATCTACACAAATTATATCTTTTTTTAATACATAGGGGTCATCATTTATATATTAGTGTATACAAAATATGAATCCTAGGATCTAAATTAGATTTTCAAAATCAATGGAGTCATCAAAATCACCTTCATTTTGGTCACTTTTTAAGGGATTTTGTGCCCCTAACATTATCCTTTTGTATTAAAATAATAATTTAGGGGTTTATACATAATCCTAACTAGATTTTATCCCTCTCATATACACCTCAAAACACAATTTTTTGTAGATTTTCATCAAGTTTATTAACCATTTTCATAGTTTAGTAAATTTCCAACATAGTGCACCATATCTACACATATAGTGTCAAATATACAAAACAAATTTTCAACTTAATTTTTATCACTTTCTGCATGCTTAAATATCCCTATTTTTTTTAATAAATGATGATAATTAAATATTTCCAAATATCCATATAATTACTCCTTTAAAGTATTTTATTGGTTTGAACTTAATTTAGTTGGTTTAAAACCAATTTTTTTTAGCTACTCATATTTTTTCTCACACACACACACACACAAATATATATATATATATATATATATATATAGAGAGAGAGAGAGAGAGAGAGAGAGAGAGAGAGAGAGAGAGAGAGAGAGAGAGAGAGAGAGAGAGAGAGAGAGAGAGAGAGAGAGAGAGAGAGAGATGTATACATATGTGTCTATATGCATAGATAATTATTCTTATTTATTTTGTTGGATCTTAGAACTTATGGTCAAATGTGTGTTTATAGGATTTATAATTTAGGTAATGCATTATTATGATTTAATGTTAATTCAGTGATAAAATTATATATCATTGAATGTATATACCATGGATTTAAATATATGAGACATTAAATGAATCTACTTAAATTATGGTAGGCTATAATTATTTTTGTTCCTCTAATGAGAAATTTACCAAACACGTGCCAATGTCTATGACTTAAAACCAACAAGATTATTTATTTGCAACTTGTCTTGCTTACATAGTAATGTATACTATCAGGGTTCTAGAAACAACTGCATTTATGAATAAATATTTAATTTGTTTTTCCTATGTATTTTTATTATGAAATAAGCTAACATGGAGTTTTCATAGCGTTAGAAATAAAAATAATCTTGAAGCAATGAAAAACAAAGCTGAAAAGTAAACTATACTAGCACATGTGACACCATTTTTGTCTTTGAGAATCCCACTATAATAGAAAATATATGGGATGAACCTCCTCAAGTAATTAAGATGTAGATTACAAAAAGTTGTTCAACTATGGAACATCATGGGAGGACCATGTGATGACAAACTTCCCTATAGTGGAATCAATAACTTGTTTTGCAAAATTATACAAATCAAACTACTAATTTAGCATACATGCTACATAGTATTGCAACAATGCATTATTACATCTAATGAAAATCCATATGTATGCATACAAGGAGTAAATAAACCATTAGAGACACCACCTATTTATTCTAAACTCAATATTTTTATATTTGGATTAGTTATTTGTGTTGTTTGTTCTTCACTTTGTCATATTCCAATGAGTTCAAACCTAGTCAAAGATGTCAAATAAGTTTGGCACAAGTAGAACTCATTACCATTTGCCAAGATTGTCTACACCATGTGCCTTGGCCATTTCAAGGCCCTATTAGCTACATATTGATGACTTTGACATGAGGTTAGATACTTTTTTTTCTTCTAAATACAAGTTGATGTGTTTTCCAAGGGATGAACTCATTATGAGGACCTTGTTCTAAAATGTTGAACATACTATGGGCTTTTGTGGGTTGGTCAATTTGGTTTATTTATGTAGTGTGTTTTATTTAAGTGTGCCTATTTTGATTCAGGTTTCTGAGTTTGAATTACTTTCAATAAAATCTTTCAAAACTTGTAGATAGATAAATATTACCACCAATCATGTTTCTCCTAAGAGATTTTCAAACTTGCATATTAGGAGATTGTAGAGTAATTTCAAATCTTGAGGATAAATTCATCATCTCCTATTAGCCCAAGATTTCTCTTCATTGACCACATTATCAAAAAACATTTTAGGTTGGTTTGAAGGGTTAATGATTTTAGAAATCTTCATTTACTATAAAATCTAGATGTTCATACTACTAATGATGAAAGTGTACCACTATTATTTATTAGCTTTAATCTTCCAAAGAAATATGAATTCAGTCCTTTACCTAAGCCATTTCATCCTTCATAGGATTTTTTTCGAACTCTAATTAGCTACTAAACTCACCATTTCCACTTACATCTCAATTCCTTCATTTAAGGATATGACAAGATTCATGTTTATAGAGTTTGTTAGAATTCAATCTCATAAAATATAGTAATTTAATGTGCAAGACTAAACAAGAGCTTTAATAGTTTCTCACGGAGTTAAATATAGTGATTTATGGTTCCTACTATAATACTATTGTTGACAAAGCCACCTATAGTGAGCTTTATGGTATTTAGTAAATCCATGTTCCTCCCAAATATTTATTTATAAGTGACATGTCTACATGGAATATATTACATATGTCTCCCTTAAGAAGAATGAGGAGGATTGCCTACACACATCATGAACATTAGATTACTAAGATTTATTTATAAAAAACCAAAAGAAAAAACAAACAAACACTAGTAGATACATTAAGGATGGTGTGGATAGTGGTAAAAATAATTAGCTTAAAAGGGACCTCATATCCATTTGTTTATTTTATAAAATGCTTATTTGTGCAATATTTAAATATGCATTGAGATTGGAGAATTCATTAACTTAGAACTAAAGATATCATTTGAAATGAAAATTCATTCCCCTAACATCTAAATTTTGATAACCATTCTTTTATGAAAAATATGCATGTATGTATGTATGTATGTATGTATGTGTCATCTAGACATTCCTTTTGTCTTACTAGTATCGGGTAGAAAGATATTGAGTGATATTTGTAATTGTATGTGTAGACACCTAAAATTGTCATGTCTAATTAAATAAATATTTTATTTATTTAATTATCTAAGCCTAATTCTTCTATTAATTAAATAAATTTTTATTTATTTAATTAATTCATTTATCCTCTTCTAGCCTTATTTCTCATTTAAATAAATACATTTATTTATTTAAATTATCCCTTTCCTAAATTAAATAAATATTTTATTTATTTAATTGTCCTACTTCTTCTATTAATTAAATAAATCTTTATTTATTTAATTAATTCATTATCTTTTTCTACACATGACACATGTCATTCATCTCTTAATTCATACACTACCTACCTCTTTCATTATTTTGGTATTTCTTATACCGACCCTTTAATCCTAGCCGACCTCCTTTTTTTACACCTCTCAATCTTAACCCTCCATTTCTTATTGTGTCTTCTATTTAAGGAGATGCTTTCTTCATTGTCTACCCTAATCCTTAATGAGACATGCCTAACTACTTGATCAATTGACTGCACTACAATTCTACTTGCAACCACATTCCGTTCTTTGTTGAGCTCTTGTGCATACAAAAATCTGAGAGCAAGTATATCAAGCAAGATCAGTGGAGATAGGAAGAATGGAGATCAAAACCCTAGTGGACATGTGATGGTATAATCTTCGTGATTTTTGAGTTATTTGCATTGTCTTAGGTTATCTTCATATGTTATGGTGGATCTTTGTTCATTGTTAGGCTAGGGTTTGGTGGTTGAATCCATTTTAGTCTTTCAATATTGTTATCATTGTTGTCCATTTTCACCATATACATTTTGGCACGCCCGGTGGGACTCTTGTCCCTTTGCATTTAACATTTTTGTTGCAGATTTCGCATTTTTGAAGTTGCAGATCGGACGATTTCGATGATATTTTAGGTTTTTTCCGCGTCTGCGAGTGTTCGGATCGCGTTTTTGTATTTCAGAGGCGTCTGCGATATCTTGGATCGCGTCTGTATTTCTGTCATTTTCTATTTTTGCAGGTTTCCGAAAGTCGCGTCTGTGATTCCGAATCGCGTCTGTGCATCATCTTATCGCGTCTGTGGCAGAAAGAAGCGTCTGTGTTCTGTGGCCACGTCTGTGAATTACAGAACCGCGTCTGTGTCGGACAGACGCGTCTGTGTCTGGTATAACGGCGTCTGTGCATTCTGCTTTGCAAATTTTTCAAATTTTTCAATTCGGGTTTTTGGATTTTGTATTTAGGGTTTCAGATCTGGTTTATTTTCGGCTAACTTTTGCAGATCTAGCTAACCTGATTTGTGCAGCTTGCTTTGGAGGCAAATACGTTTTTGTTGAAGGCCCCTTTTCACAAAGTCTTTTTGGGTTTTCTAAAAATTTACCTAACTTGTGTGCTTGCAGGAAGGGGTTATCATTTGAAACAATCCAAACTACTAACAATTTTGTTGCAGGGCCTTAGCTAGGGTTTTGTCATTCTTATTATGTGCCTTGTTTCATAGCTTAGCAAACACTTCAATTGGTGCACTAAAATTGAATCATTGTCTTTTGTGTCTTGAGCAATAGGCTCTTTTTGTTTACTCTTTAGAGGGCCTGTCTTCCCATGTGGTCATTAGGACTACTAGTGAGAAGAGAACGACCCAAGTGGTAGCGAGGAAAACCCACCTCATCCGAACCACTATAATCAAATGTATTCATGGTGAAAACTATGAATAACGTGTGCTGATTAGTTCATACCGACACTATGTCTCCCCATAAACCCGTTTGATCAAATTTATTTGATCATTTGTAGGGCGTAACCCCTACCGGCTGGGAGCCTTCTGTATTTACAGAGCTGAAAGTGCCGCATGTATGGCCACACGAGCGGATGCCCTTACTAGCACCATTTTGTTTTAGAGGCCCAAATCCTTCTAGTTGTTGGGGCAGGAGGTCGGACCTCTGGTAGCGGCCCACACACATACGGTTCTTAGTAGAGATACAAAGTTCGCCATGGGGAGTTTTCATGGGGACTGATGCTTGGCTAACCCGAGAAGTGAGTGCCGAGGGTGGAGCCAGTGAGGTCAAGCATCTAAGTATCCGCTCTGAATAGTGTAGCCTCGGGGGTAAAACCCCATGTGGGATCAACAACTATTGTCTTGGCCAGCCATAAGAATTGTGCTTGACTTATGATAAACATTCAAACACTCAAAGACAAAACAACAAAACATTGTGTCTTTTGTGTCTTCAAGTGTATGCAAAAACTTTTTACATCAAACAACACACTTTCTTGGAGTCATTTTGGAGTCTAAACACTAGCAAACATTGAGTCATCAACACTGTGTCCTCTTGTCACGAAAAAACAGTCGAACAATCAGATTTGGTCACAACAAAACAACTTCACAGATAGGAAAGATTGCACGAAGGTTACAGAAACGCGTCTGTGTCTGTTAAAACCGCGTCTGTGTCAGATAAATGCGTCTGTGAAGTACAGAATAGCGTCTGTGTTTTTGTCTGCGTCTGTGTCGAACAGAGACATGTCTGTGTCTGGGAATCGCGTCTGTGAAGTATACAGGCGCGTCTGTGTCCACAATTGCAAAAACTGTTACAGTCCAGCAAACATCAACAGAAAAATCTCAAAATCACGTCTGCGTTAAACAGAGTAGCGTCTGTGTCTTAAAACCGCGTCTGTGAAGTATACAGAGGCGTCTATGTCAGGATTTGAAAATTTTAACAGTCAAACAAACAGAAGAAATCAGTTTCGGCATACTTGAGCTTCCTAGGTTGTCTCTTCAGATTTCATCTAGCATTCAACCTGTCTTTGGGTC
Source organism: Cryptomeria japonica (assembly GCF_030272615.1). NCBI lineage: Eukaryota > Viridiplantae > Streptophyta > Pinopsida > Cupressales > Cupressaceae > Cryptomeria > Cryptomeria japonica. The sequence continues at coordinate 669,562,746 of NC_081415.1, read as the reverse complement.
TCACATAGTCCATCATTGCTTCACATCTCATTTTACATTCATACTTGTCTAAACTTGAGTCAAAAGGTCACTTGCTTGTCCTCATCATACTTTGTCAACACACTACATACAACAACACTTTGCTAATTGGTCCCTCATCAAGGTTTCTTACCTTTGGGTCTCATTTGGTCTTACTTAGAGTCAAGGTCAGCTTACCTCATCAAGAGAAACTATCCTTTCTTTGGAAGTCACACCTACTCTACTACTTACATACTTGGTCTTACACTTTGGACATTGCAAGTACACCTCAAGATTCATTTACACTCCATACAACTCTTGGTCTTCCATACTCTTGTCATTGTCCGTCTAGTCTCTCACATATTGCCAAACACCTAGTTCATGGTTGAAACCCGTCTTCAAAAATCTAGGAGAATAGTCAAAGAAGCTCAAGAATCCGTAAACATGAGTTCTTATGAGTATGACAATGATGTCTTCTACAATCCTGAGCACACTACATTACCAGACATGAATGTTTATAGACACAATCCAAATGTGGAAAGCGCAAACACTATAAACAACAATGCTACACACAATGACAATGTTGACAATTCTTCAATACTATCAGCAGACATACAAGAATCTATAATGGATCCTCAATTCAATAGATTGGTTGAAGAGATAATGAGGAGAGATCGTCAATATTTCCTAAACATGATGGCACAAAGTGGCACCAAAATACCACATGATTTTGACTTATCTCAACTTATGGAAAGTAGACCTTCACAACAAACTCAACCTAATAGTGGAGGACCAAATAATATGATGCCGGAGTCACCATCAGTTTTGCTTCAGAAACCAGCAATCCCACATACACAAGCTCAAATGTATGATACTTACACTCAAAGACCATCATGGAGGCCCTATGCTCAAACACACGCTCAAGATATGGGTCAACCAAGACAAATGGATACACAAGGACATCCTCAAAATTTTGACACAAGGAGACCTCATGCCAAAATTGGGGGCAACACAATGGAAAATGAAAGGCCTATTGAATATGGTTTATACACACAAAATAGATATGGAGTCCCTCAACAAGAAGTTATGCCAAGTGCTCCATATATGTCGCAACAATATAGGCCTCCATATGGACATGTCTACGATCAGTATCATCCATATATGCAACAAGTTCCTCCTCAAATGGGTGTTTCAAACATGGGATATGCTACAAGAAATCCATCTCCTCCCAAAAATAATTTGGAGCAACAAATTAGAGATCTACAAAAGAAAGTGGAAGACATGGGCACATCAAAACCCACATATACTATGAGAGATATATGCCCTTATCCATTTGATAAGAGCATTCCAATGCCTCCATTTCCTCCGCACTTTGTAACACCAAAATTCGACAAATATAGAGGGAGAGGAGACCCCAAGGCACACATAAGACAATTCTTCACAGCTTGCATTGAGGTAGCGGCAGAAGAAACATACTTGATGAGGTTGTTCCCACAGAGCTTAGGTGACCAAGCTATGGAATGGTTTTCTCAATTACCTCACGGTATTAAGTCATGGGGCGACTTGGCAGAAGCATTCATTCAGCATTTTTCTTACAACATTGAAACAGATGTCTCAGTTACTACCTTGTGCAATACGAAACAAAAAGAAGGAGAATCTTTCGCGTCATTTTTACAAAGATGGAGAAACCTAGCTAGCAGATGCTCTTGTGAGATCCCGCAAAAACAAATGGTGGAGATGTTCACACAAAACGTTAACAAGGCTATTGGCTATGACCTCAGGAAAGCTTGTTTGTCTACATTCAAGGATGTCATTGAAAAGGGCCTAGCAACAGAAAAGGTCTTAATTGAACAAGGAGTTATCAAGCTATTCAAAGAAAACAAAGAGGACTTCAAAGGAAAGGACAAACCAAAATTTTGGAACAAGAACAAGAACACGGTTAATGATGGTGTTGTTGATGCCAACACAGTAAGACCAAAGTTCGTCTTTTCTAGATCAAGTTCTACCGACAATCAAGTGAACAATCAAACGGCTGCTAAACCACGAAGGAAGTACACTCCATTGGGAGAACCACTTGAATCAGTATTCAAAAAGCTTGTAGCAAACAAAGTGATCACAGTCCCAGATTTTCCTCCATATGAACCAAAGGTAAAACCAAATTAGTGGAATGATGATGAATATTGCGAGTTTCATAAGAGCAAGGGTCACAAAACAAGTAATTGCCATCGATTGAAAAACATTGTACAAGATCTCATTGACAGAGGAGATATTGAGATTGAGGGACATTCATCTAACCAAGAGCATGAGGTGTTTAAGGAACCATTCCCAAAACATGACAAGGGAAAAGGCAAAGTCACAGATGATCAAGCCAATTACACCAGAACATCTTACAATTATGATTCCACTATTAATCACATATCAATGGACCATCATATTTCTACCATTACTATCAAAAATAAAAATCTTGAGAATTCTTCTCCAAGACCCAAAATTGTCCTAAAAGGTGTGGGATCTTCGTCCACATCTACCTCTGAATGTCATGTTACAACCCGTCAAGGTAAGATCACATTGCTAGGTACCTCTACTAAGAATACCAATCTTCCGTCAACTAAGCCTGAGTACGACCTTGTAGAGCAATTAGGGAAAACACCCGCACTCATCTCTATTCTTGAGCTCTTACGTATATCTCCTGCACATAAAGCTGTCCTTGACAAAACCTTGAGAGATACTGCTGTCCCTACTGATCTAAACGTGGACCAGTTTCAAGCCATGGTGGGATATTTATCTGTTCCACACTCCCTCACATTCACAGAAGCCGATGACGCCTCCATAAGTCAGCCTCATAATGCACCTCTACATATTGAAGCCTTCATACATAAACACCGAATAAAGCGAGTCCTGATAGATGGAGGAGCAGGTCTTAATATTTGTATATTGAGCACCATCAGACAATTGGGATATTCTGACAAAGCTGTAAATTCTACAAACCAAATCACTATTAAGGCTTATGATGATGAAGAGCGTTCATCCAAGGGCACAGTCGTTTTACCACTAAGAATAGGGCTAGTCACAAAGGATGTGGTTTGTCAAGTCCTGGATCTAGACCTCACGTATAACATATTGCTAGGACGTCCGTGGATTCATGAAATGAGGGCAGTTCCATCAACATACCACCAATGCATTAAGTTTCCTCATAATGGAGTCGAGGTAACGGTCAATGGTGATCCAAATCCATTCATATATTGCAATAACTTGAGATCACATACTGAGACTATCATTCCCAGCAATCGTGAGGCTACTCCTTCTTCAGCGTATATTGATCCTGAGTCATTAAAGCCCTCGACATCCAAACAAGGTGAACTTAGAGCCAAGTTTCAAGACAAAGGCATGGGAGAATACACTCTGAATCAAACAATGTTCTTACGACAAGTCATGACCTCTCCCAAGGAATATGGGAAGCCACAGCCTAATAAGCAAATCTCCATCATGCTACTCAAATGGGATCCTACCGTCTTTCAAAAATGGGGCGAACTAGAGGAAGAAAATTTATATAAAATGCTATATAAGGACGCTGAAGAGGATACACATGATCAAATTATAATACCCTGTGAGAACTATGGCAAAGGTTTCAAAATTCTACAAAGATTTGGGTATGATGGAAAAAGTCCTCTCGGACTACGCAAAGAAGGTGTCATGGAGCCTTTACAACCTGAGCTAACTACAAGAAGGGAATGCTCCAAGGGGCTTGGTTTTCTAAATCCCAAGATTCACAATAGAAGAACAAAACAGATATGGCGAGTCAAAGTGGCTGAAGTTCAACAAGAAGATGACTATTCTATAGATTCCAACGAATGGGAATGGGGTTCAGACAAATCCTCCAGCGACTATGAGCTCCACGAGACGTTTAGAGAGCCAGAGGAACCTACAGAGGAGGAGGAGTTTTACAAAAAATTCAGAGTTGGTAAAACACCAACCCATAAGGATCCCGCACAAGCTTCGTTTCAAGGCCCTAGGTCAAGATCACATAGGATGAGGACACCTGTCCCTGAGGGTGCTACTAGTGATGATAATTTGGACTCACTCACGATCGAAACTGATGAGGAGAGTGCCATTGACGACCTCGATAACTATCTTGACATACCTGAATATAACCACATCTTCACTATTAGCCTTGCGATCTTTGAACACACTAAAGACCTTCCCCTCGTTCACCCCCAACTCATTGACTGGGATCAGGATGGACCAGCACAGCTTGATACATTTCAAAATGACGAAGCTATTGTCGATTATCTGGGCATTCGCGATGATTTTCCTCTTGGAGACCATAAAGCAGGATACGCCATAGAGCTTAATAACATGGCATACTTTGGTGAGGGTGTCGGGCCTTCTAGTCGCAAAAATGTGAAAATAAAAACAAAACAAGGGTCTTATGGCGAAAACCACACTGTGGCGCTATCTGACTCTAAAAAAGTAAAAAGAAACGACGTATCTGAGGGTGAAAACCACTCTGAGGCGCTCGAAGATGGAAGGCTTGACATCCTCCCAGCATCATACGAGGAAAAATCATCCATGTTGGTTGAGGAGACTACAAAGACAAACATTGGTACGATAGAGGTTCCACATAACATATTTTTGGCTCAATCATTGACAGAGGCCGAGAAAGCAAGGTTCATAAGCTTCTTTAAGGAACGACAAGTCAACTTTGCATGGTCTTATGCTGATATGCCTGGACTAGACCCCGATTTAGTAATGCATCATTTAACAGTCAAACTGGGGGCAAAACCAGTAAAATAGAAATTGAGGAAAATGCGTCCACAAGTGGCATTATTAGTCAAGGCAGAGCTGGAGAAATTACTGGATGTCGGATTCATACGCCCAATTGATTATCCTGAATGGATTTCCAACTTAGTACCTGTTAGCAAACCAGATCGCAGCATCCGAATATGTACAGACTTCAGGGATATCAACAAGGCTTGTCCAAAGGACGATTTCCCATTACCAAACATTGATTTAATTGTTGATCTCACAGCAGGCCATGAGATGTTATCTTTAATGGATGGATTCTCGGGATATAATCAGATTAGGATTGCACTTGAAGATCAACATAAAACATCATTTACTTGTCCATGGGGAACCTTCTGCTGGAATGTCATGCCCTTTGGGCTGAAAAATGCAGGTGCCACGTATCAACGAGCTATGACTACTATCTTCCATGATCTCATGCATGTAACGGTGGAAGATTATGTTGACGACCTTTTGGTTAAATCAATAGACAGAAATACACACTTGGACATACTTTCAGTTGCTTTTGATAGGCTGGAAAAATACAAGGTAAGATTAAACCCAAAGAAATGTGTCTTTGGAGTAACCTACGGGAAGCTCCTAGGATTCATTGTGTCTAAAAGAGGAATAGAAGCTGATCCAGCAAAAGTCAAGGCTATCTTGGACATGCCGCCACCCAAGAATATCAGTCAACTTCGGTCTTTACAAGGGAGACTCCAGTCCATACGAAGATTCATAGCACAACTTGCAGATAAGTGCAATCCTTTCCAGCACCTGCTACACAAAAACATCAAGTTCAAATGGGATGAGAACTGTCAACAGGCTTTTCAGGCACTCAAAGACTATCTTTTGAACCCGCCAGTTTTGATGCCACCAATTCTGGATCAACCATTGCTACTTTACATATCAGCTACTCCAACAGCACTGGGGGCACTCCTAGCACAGCAAATACCTGACGGCAAGGAAAAAGCAGTTTACTATATCAGTCGCACGTTGGTGGGATATGAGCTGAACTACACACCAATTGAGTGTGCATGTCTCGCTGTGGTCTTTGCTTCACAAAAATTACGACATTATATGCTCACTCAAAAGACTAAGTTGATTGCCAGAATTGATCCACTAAAATATCTTCTCAACAAAGCTACACTTACTGGGCGACTCGCCAAGTGGGTAATGATTTTGAGTGAATTCAACATTGAATACGTGGACAGAAAAGCCATAAAAGGACAAGCCATCGCAGATCAACTGGCAGATGCTCCCATGAGAGATGATGTTCCTCTATAGTCAAAATTTTCAGATGAGTCCATTCTAACAATATCACCTGCAAAGCCATGGCAACTATACTTTGATGGCTCATACACACAGCATGGGGCAGGAGCGGGTATACTCTTTATAACTCCCCAAGGCGATTCTATACCAAAGTCATACCGCTTATCATTTCCTTGTACCAACAATATAGCGGAATACGAGGCATTAACAACTGGGTTAAGAATTGCAGTTCAGTGGAAGATCCAAGAACTTCGTGTTTTTGGGGATTCTCAACTTGTCATCCGTCAAGCAACTGATGATTATCAAACAAAAGATGAAAAGCTAATGCCTTACAAACAACTGGTAGATGATCTGAAACAACACTTTGCAAAGATAGAGTTTTAGCAGATACCAAGAGAACAGAATCGTGCTGCTGATGCCATGGCTACAATTGCTTCGCTCATTGATCTACCGCAAAATGAGACCTGCTATGAATTCCTGGTTGACAACCTGCTGATTCCATCATATGAGATCACTCCTACGGAAATGATATGTGTTGTTGGTCCTGAATCCCAGTTATATGGTTCCATATTCACATACCTTCGCGACAATATCTTACCTCCCGATCTATCGAACAACCAACGCCGCACTTTCATTCGCCAATCCTCCTGATACGTTATCCTAGCTGATATCCTATACCGACGAGGTCTAGATGGCACCCTTCTTAGATGTTTAGAGAGTGACGAAGCTCAGATTGCGTTACGAGAAGTGTACGAAGGGATATGTGGTCCGCATACTAGTGGTCCTACCTTGGCCAAGAAACTCATCAGGACTGGATACTACTGGCCTACTATGGAAAAAGATGCATATCAGTTTGTCAAGAAGTGTAAGCAGTGTCAAATTCATGGAGACCTTATACATGCACCAGCACAAGAACTACAGCCACTTGCATCTCCTTGGCCCTTTTGTCAGTGGGGACTCGATCTCATAGGCAAGATTCACCCTCCTTCTTCCAATGGACATAAATTCATTATCACAGCCACAGAGTATTTCACAAAGTGGATTGAAGCTGTGCCTCTCACACAAGTTACTGGGAAACAAATCACTACTTTCATCCTGAACTACATCATTTGCCGATACGGGATTCCTACTTCCATTATCACCGATAACGGGCGTCCTTTCAAGAACCAGGATGTTCGTGAACTCTGTGAGTGCTTCCATATCTCTCACCGTTTCTCCACACCATACTACCCCCAAGGTAATGGCCAAGCTGAGGCGTCTAACAAAACAATTCTCAAAATACTTAAAAAGACAGTCGACGATGCTGGCCGTAACTGGCATGTCCAACTCAATCCCGCACTTTGGGCCTATCGTACCAGTGTCTGCACACCTACAGGAGCTACACCCTACTCACTTGTCTACGGTGCTGAAGCCATCTTACCTATTGAGGTCGAGTTACCTTCTTTACGGGTCTCCTTGAGAAACATAATCAACGATGAAGACTACAGGGTCTCCCGCTTACAAGAACTAGAACTGCTGGAGGAACGACGACACACTGCTTTTAATCATCTCAAGGCTTACCAACAAAGAATGAGTCGCAGTTACAATCACAAGGTCAAGCCTCGCACATTTGAGGTAGGTGACTTAGTCCTCAGAGAGAACCCCAAAAATCAGCAAGACAGAGATAAGAAGGGCAAGTTCGAACCAAATTGGCTTGGTCCTTACATCATCACAGCAGCATATGGATCTGGGGCATATCAGCTCTCAACTACAGAAGGGGAATCTTTGGAGGATCCTATCAACAACATGCACCTTCGCAGGTTCTACACATAGCTCTTTTTGAATATCCTAATGCAAAAATACAAAAAAAATCAAAAAAGTTCAAAAATACAAAAAAAATTTATAAAACAAAAAAATCGTTACTTGGTGAAAACCTGGCCAACAGGCGCCTTGTGACAACAAAAAATTGAAAAATCCAAAAAAGTAAAGAGAAATAATTTCGTCCAACAGTGAAAACCACTTCGGTGGCGCCCTGGGCAAGTACCATGGTGAAAATTGGGTCACCAGCACCATGCGTAGAGACATTGCTCCTCCCTCTTTCAAGATTCTCTTTCATCTTTCACTTTGCACACACTCATAACCTATTCGTTCACAATAAACTTACCCATTCCCATCATGGCTTGTTATTGATCTACCTAAGATTGGTTAGCCATCCATAACCCTCCCTTTTCACTCCCTTTCCATCCATAATAAATCAGATCCTATCTGTGGCTAAGGCAAACTCCTACGTCTAGTGATGGGTGTGGAACTGAGAACATCACATGTTTCGAGGAGTACAGTTTCTTCCAGCTTCCTTCAGTCTATTCGCGCACAATCCGCAATAAAGCAACATTTGCATCACAGATCCGCAATAAAGTTTCATCTTCTCCGCAATAAAGTATCAGTTTCATGGATTCAGTCAGTTTCAGATAAGACACAGCAGCAACAATGAGCTTCAACAAAATCAAATCTTTCAACAGACTCAGACAACATATGGTTCAGTGCTATCTATCCTTTTTGTGAAAGTGAACATTGTGACCACAATCGAATAAGACTTAAACAAGTGACAAGAAACACTAAACTTGAGGACTACAGTGGATGTTGGTGTCGAGTCTTGGTTTTCTTTTGATTTTATCTTTTGGTGACATGTCTTTTAGCTTTTCCAGGATGTCTTTGACTAGAGATTCTATCTCCAGGATGTCTTTGACTAGAAAGGCGAGGATGGGGTATCGTCACCTATTTGCATTTGGTATCTGTGGATTGTCTTTTAGTAATGCTATGACTTGTCCAAGGATATGAGGACACTGTGAGTCTAGTATGAACTGGGGCATTCCTTGTTTGTGACTATCTTATCTCCATGCAAACAGGTACAATGACTTTCTGGGCCAAATAAATGCCTCGATTGTCATAACCTATTTTGCCATAATAAAGCTCAATGATGATAATGCACAAGAAGCTCTTTCACATTCATATCTTCTGTCTTCCATCCCCCTTTCTTGATTGACTTCCATCGTTCTTCTCAAGTCCGCGTAGCCCGCTATCACATGACTGAGTACAATGACACACCAAAAACATTTGCATTTCATATAGTTACACCTGCATCACCACATATAAGCATTTCATACATACATATAGATATCACAATTGCATCACATCCTGCATACAACACATGTTAGCACATCTCACATTTTCATTATGTAAATAATCATTTGCATTATCATATTCATTTGCATTACATACATTCACATTTGCATCATGCATCTCATATAAAACATAAAAGAACAAAAATATATTGCATTGCATCATATAAGCATCCATATCATAAAACATGTATCACATAAGAAGCATTTCATCACATAAGGTACGCATGCATATAGCTGCCGCAAAAATGGATCATGTCTCATATATACTCAAAATGTGTCATGATACAATGATGTCAAAAGAATCATATGGCTACAAAAGAATCACCCGCAGGTGTCTACAATACAACAATGATACATATACTGATACAATGGGAGCCCACTATAGCTATAGATGGACCCGCCCCTGGATCCCCCTGTCTCTCTGGTGGTGGTGGAGGCCCCATGACCCCACCGCTGGATGCCTGTCTCCTGCGGCTCCCTCCCATAGCCGTCGCTGTGCGCGACGATCTATGGAAGCTCCTAGCCCGCTGATCTGCTAGCACGGCTACATAGTATAGATCCCTCCAGTAGGCGATCTCCTCTCCGGCTCGCAGAACATATGCGTAGCCTGCCCCCGCATCCTCTGCTGCCCGCCTACCCTCCCTCAGAGCTGTCTCGGCCTCTGTGTATCTCTGGATGGCCTGATCCCTCTCCCGCTCTGTGTCTCGGACCCTGATCCTGAGGTGGTTCCTCTCTCGAACCAAATCCTCAATCTCATCTGCCTGGCCCTGGCAGATCTCCCGCAGCCTCACCACCTCATCCTCCTCAGAGTCTCCGCTCTCCGCCTCTGCCTGTGGCTCCTCCTCTACAGGTGCTTGTCCCTCAACCTCTGCCTGCACCTGTCCCTGTGCCTGTATAGGTACCTGTGGCTGTACCTATCTTTGTCCCTCTGGCTGCACCTGTCTCTGTCCCTCTCTGGGACCCTGTGCTGCTGGCACCTGTAGGGGCAGTCCACCCCGTCCTCTCACCACTGGAGCTGCTCTCTCCTGTCCTCCCTCCCTCCGAGGTGCCACCCACCTCTCTCCCACCACTCCCCTCCGCCTTCGCCGGCCCCTACCTCCATCCCCTCCTCCATCATCATCATCTCCTCCACCCTCTCCATCCACTGGCTCTGCCGGATCTGTCAATCTGGGAAATGGATGCTCTGCCCAGTATGCAGAGTACTCTGCGTCCATCCCTGCATCATCTACCTCTGGCTACATGTCCCATGGCATCGGCATCATCTCAGCTAACTGTGTCACTGCCTGATCATATGATAACAGTGGGCCAAACTGCACCTGATCTCTGACCGTCCGGGCATACATGCCCGAGCCTCGTGGCATCCGCTGAATCCGCCCGAACTGCCTACACACCCTGTCTACCAGCTGCCTCTCTAGAATATAGGGCATCCGCCCCATCAGATACCTACTCCTAAACACATATGGTAGCTCCAAGGCATCATCCTCCCACTCCTCGCACCCCAGGTACGACCTCCAGATCACCATGTCAATATCATCAATGACTCGCCTCCAATGCTCCAATCTCCCAATCCGAGGCTGGGATGTGATCATGTCATACAGGTGCACAAAACTCTGTCCCTGTCCTCTGCCTCTGAAATGAATGGGCCGTGTGATGGGAAGGTGCTCATAGGCCCACACCTGTAAGAGAGTCACACCGCAGCCCAAACCCACTGATCCGTGGTATACAAACTGATGCAGCTCATAATACAAATGTGCTAGGACACATGGCCCCCATGCATACCTAGTGTGCTCTGCCATCAGCGTCTCCAAGGCCCCTCCCCAGCCCACTGCCAGTCCTCGTGTGGCCCTGTCTGGACACAAGTATCCACTGATGACTCCCCCAACAACTGTCGGCAATGCTAATCCTGTGGCAGTCATGGTGTCCCAGGCTACATGACCTGCTCGCATCTCCAACTCAGGATCCTGAAAAACCCGTCTCAATGCCTCCCTGTCACCGTCACGGTCGTAGGGAATCAACTCTCCATCAATAGGAACATGCAGAATCCTATATACATCCTCCAATGTCACTGTCATCTCACCCATCGGCAGGTGAAACGTGCATGTCTCTGAGTGCCATCTCTCGGCCAATGCAGTCAGCAACCCCATGTTTGCCCAAAACTCGGGCACATAGAGCATATGTGTGAGACCCATCTCCTTAATGGAAATCACGTCCTGGATTGACAACTCTGGTCGCAGTCTCTGAGTCGATGGGAATCTCTCCCGTGACTCTAACATCAGCAAATACTCCTACAGTCAAGCAACTCAATCATGTCAGTTATTGTGGCATTCACTGTTTATCACAAAATGCTACTTGCTACCTAAATGCATCTGGTTATCTATCCTAGTGACACTCATTGTTCATCACAAAGTGTTGCTATCTACCCTAGTAGTGCTCCCTGTTCATCACAAAGTACTATGTGTGTGACATTCCCTGTTCATCACAAAGTGTCACTCACATTCGCACTCCCTGTTCATCACAAAGTGCTGCCTATCTTGGTGCTCCCTGTTCATCACAAAGTGCCTAGATCTATCCTAATCTTTCTAGAGGACCTGCTTGAGTGTATCCTCTCAACAGCTTATCCAATCGACAGCGTATGTTCATCACAGAACTGCCGATTTGACCTAAAAGACTAAAACCATGCATTTAAACACACAAACGCACTTTTGCAACACACACGCGCTTTTAACTCATAAACGTGCTTATAGACTGCACAAACACGCTTCTGAAACACAGACGCGTTTTATGAACACAAACGTGCCTATGCCAGACACAAACGCGATCAGGGAACATAGACGTCCCTACATGACATAAACGCTCCTATAAAGCACAGACGCTGCTACATTTCACAAACGCGTCCACATTCAACACAAATGCAGTTCCAGGCACAAACGCGCCTGGACCCGACACAGACGTGCCTGTTGGACACAGACGCGCCTGGCGCTGACACAGACGCGGTTGCACATTTTTGCACTTTTTAAATATCCTATTCCTAGCACATTTATTGCTCCTAAACATGCATTTATGACAAAACTCGAAATGCGTGAAAGTACGAGGAGGTTTTTGGGTACTTACCGGCTCTCCTGCATCGGCTGGTCACTGGAATCGGCGGACACGGTCGAATCTATGAATGAATGCCATCGCTACTGACTGCTGCTGCTCTTTTCTCGCTCTGCACTGTGATCTTCTAAGGGTGTGGATGACAATGAGGATGTCTTTTGCCCGTGGTCTATCTTATAGCCTACCCTAGCCCTGGCCTTCATTTCCCGAGTCAGTCTTCCTTATCCCGTGACTTTGTCACTTTATCCGATCAGTCCATTCTATCTCGTCTTTCTTATCGAGAGATTGTCTACACTCTTTTCAGACATTTTCATCCAATCTCTCGAGGGGGCATATCATTCCCATCTTGGGGCAACTCTGTATCAGTTCATCTTATCTTCTTTGAAACAACGCGACAAGCCGCATTGTCTCAAAGAGGGGCAAAATGTAGACACCTAAAATTGTCATGTCTAATTAAATAAATATTTTATTTATTTAATTATCTAAGCCTAATTCTTCTATTAATTAAATAAATTTTTATTTATTTAATTAATTCATTTATCCTCTTCTAGCCTTATTTCTCATTTAAATAAATACATTTATTTATTTAAATTATCCCTTTCCTAAATTAAATAAATATTTTATTTATTTAATTGTCCTACTTCTTCTATTAATTAAATAAATCTTTATTTATTTAATTAATTCATTATCTTTTTCTACACATGACACATGTCATTCATCTCTTAATTCATACACTACCTACCTCTTTCATTATTTTGGTATTTCTTATACCTACCCTTTAATCCTAGCCGACCTCCTTTTTTTACACCTCTCAATCTTAACCCTCCATTTCTTATTGTGTCTTCTATTTAAGGAGATGCTTTCTTCATTGTCTACCCTAATCCTTAATGAGACATGCCTAACTACTTGATCAATTGACTGCACTACAATTCTACTTGCAACCACATTCCGTTCTTTGTTGAGCTCTTGTGCATACAAAAATCTGAGAGCAAGTATATCAAGCAAGATCAATGGAGATAGGAAGAATGGAGATCAAAACCCTAGTGGACATGTGATGGTATAATCTTCGTGATTTTTGAGTTATTTGCATTGTCTTAGGTTATCTTCATATGTTATGGTGGATCTTTGTTCATTGTTAGGCTAGGGTTTGGTGGTTGAATCTATTTTAGTCTTTCAATATTGTTATCATTGTTGTCCATTTTCACCATATATAGTATGTATCTCTCTCATTTGGGACAAACCCATCTATAAAGTCATTCTTTCATTTAGTTTAGGAAAGCCACATTAGATGAACATATCATTCTTAATTTGTGGCATAAAACTAGATATGAATTTGTCATTTTATTTTATAGCACATCATATTTATTTACTTTATTTTATATGCAAAGATTGAGGCTCATTAGCCATGCCACTCAAACATCCTATAAATCTTCTTTGATTCATAGTCATTATTGTGAGATAATCTACATTGACATTAATATTAGACTATATGGAAGGATTGAGGCTCATTAGCCATGCCACTCAAACATCCTATAAATCATTTTTGAATCATAGTCATTGTTATGAGATAATTTACATTGACATTAAGATTAAGTCTAGTTTTGAAACATAATGATGGACAATAATAGATATGATGCATTAGACACTTGTTCAAGATCAAGTTTAATTTTACAAATATGTGGTAAAAATAACGTAATACCATGTAGATAAAGTTAAATTGATCAGTAATCTTATGCTTGTAACTATAATGTCTTTGATGTCTAGATAAGTTTGTGTTTACACATGGAGCAATCTACTTCATGCTATTATTGTGTAGACAATGTATTGAAGAATATAGAAGGATGATAGATAGCTAGGATTTATTGATTTCTATTTGTATTTTGAACCAATTAAAGGAAGCACATCTGCTCATGTATGCTGAAATGGGAAAATTCAAGTATTAAGTGACATCTGCTCATGTATGCTAAAATGAGAAAATTCAAGTATTAAGTGTTTCTGGGTGATAGTAGTCTAGAGGGCTAAATGTGCTTATCTAGCATGTAATATGCTTTGTGTTATGTGATATTTTCTTACAAAGACTACTATGACCTATTTATGTGCGACCCAACAAGAATTAGAAGAGAGAAATTTTGCAGTGGCAAGTTGATAGTGTGAATCTTGCCATTACTTAAAAGAGAAAAATTGTGTAAGGTATAGTGAGGTCATATGTAGATTTCATTAGATGTGCATTATAGTTATTTTTATACACAATATTAAACATATCTTTGTTCACTATGATAATAAGAAATAGTATGCCAAGTTAAAAACGTTTAGGAGAGATCATAGAGTTGTTTCTTTTATTTATTTGCTTCTTCTCAGATATCTTTTTCTATTTAAGAGTAGTGGGCATTACGACATAATGAAATATTTAACAAGGTCATAAAAATATCGTAATTATCAGCCATGGACGATGTAACAGAGGAAATCAAGAAGTTTGCCAGTGTTTTCCCTCCCTTTCCCTGTCATTAATTTAAAATATCTCTCTCGAGGTACCCACCTGACTGAGACATTACATGGACATTTCCTAAATTTGGTTTGAATTTTTTTCAAATGGATGTTGAAAGTGCATTTCTGCATGATGATTTATAAGAAGAAATTTACATGCAACAACCTCCATGATTTGTTAAAATTGGTGAAGATCATCTAGTGTGTAGATTGAAAAAAACTTTATATGGTCTTAAACAAGCTTAAAGGGCATGGTATGTTAATTTTATGATCATATTTTAGGGTAAGCAGATATAAGACAATTCAATCAAATTTGCACAATATATACCTTGGGAAAACCCTCCAGCTTGAGGGAGAAAAACCCAGTACCAAATATCTCTTATTATTTATCAAATAGGAATGGTAATATGCCTTTACAATAATCAATATGAATTGCTTCACTCCTCGAAGCTAGATGAGTGTGAATCGATCTGCACTTGAGGATCCACGAACTTCCCTTAACAATATACAATCTGATCTTGATGTTTGATCTTCTGTGCAGTTATGCGATCTGTTGTAGGTTTATATATCAATGTTCATGAAGATTGATATCCCCTTATACTCAAGTGGAGGTGCCTCTTCATCAAGGGTCGACTCTTCTTAGAAGCAAGGTATCCTTTCATAACGGTGGCGGAATTTCCCAAAATTCCTCCCCTTAATAAAAATTATATATATTTTGTCAAACAATTAAATCCACTTTATGTCAAATTGTCAACCTTTGAAATTCTAAGATTGTATTTGTAACCAATTTTTAAATCTATTAGGTGAAAACTAATAGCCATATTTTATCAGTAAGTCACCCTTAAGAGTCTCTCCAACATATCACTATCATTCTTGTATGTTAAAAAATTGAATTGAATAGAAAATTATAATTTTTTTAGCATTACAGAATAACAAACAATTTTTTTGTTTTTATTTTAATATCTAAATATCTATAAATTAGATAACAAGCTCACATAATCATCAAGCAAGTAATAATTTCTCTTCATTGCTTTCGTGGGAAACCATCACTTGTATTTATATATTCATAAGACTAACTTGTCATGCTTTCCATTACTATGTCTTTTCTATCAAGGCTTAATGGTTTTGTAGTCTCTTTAAGATTTATTAAGAATATCTTTGTTGTCTCTTTTTCTCACCCTGTCAATTTTCCTAAGAATGATTTATAAGCATTTATATTGTCAAAAACCAATTTATTAGAACCTTTGATATTACATTTCTTTTTTGGGATGCCCACATACGAGTACAAGCCATAATAGAAGAGTTACAAGTCAAAGATGTCATCTATTATTTGTATGGATGTTGTTTTTTAACTATTCATAAATCTTTGGGGGCTTTATATACTATTTTTGAAAGAGTCCCTTTGTTAAAAATACAATTTTTAAATATGAATATAATTATTATTTTTAAATATATACATATAATAATTATATATATAAAAATATATTTATATAAAAATTAATAAAATTTAAGAAATTGCACATATTTTTACAATAAATATAAAAAATATTTGTTTGAAAAGTCATTACTTATACTTTATAGCCATTACCTCGAAAATAGGAAAATAGTAAAACCTTTCTTAATGAATATGAACGGGAAAAGGAATACGAAGATTCCCTCCTTAGGAAGAAGGAAAGCTTAGAATCAAACAAAACATTTCTTGATGAGTTCGATGCGTTTATATTTTTACAAGACATTAAATATATCCTTGTTTACTACGATTAAAAAAAAAAAAATATCATGCCAACTCAACAACGTCAAGAAGATAAGGATAGCGTTGTTTTTTCTATTTACTTGCTTCTGTGTGGATATCATTTTCTATCCTTTTAAAACCTATATTTGTTTTCTTAAATTGTGGCGTGCATTACGACGTTGTGCAATATTCACCAAGGTCTCGAACAAATTGGGTTTCTCGGGCTTGGACGATTTGGTGGAAGAAATTTATATGTTTGCCTATTTTTTGCCGTCCAATTATTTGTCTTTCACTTAAAAAATCTCTGTCGAGGTACCCACATGACTGAGACATTACATTTTTTTATCTACATTTGTTTATCTAGATTTAGCTATAATTACTGCCAGGTTGGTTCGGACAGAGTCAAGAATATGCTTCTTCTGATAAAATGTTGGATTGTAATTTCTCCTGTGGAAGCCATCGTGAGCATGCATCTCTTAGATTTAGGGTTGGGAGTTTGTATCTCTCTAATTTTTTATGATAATTTTAATTTGATTGTCTTTGACACCAACATCTTAAAAATAACTTTTTTTCTTAATCAACTCTTAAATCTCAACCAATATATTAAAAAAATAAAAAAATATCAAAATCATTTCACATCACTCATAATATATAAGAAAAATAATTATTATTGATTTTCTTAGAATTTCAAGATCTAAATTATTTATAGAAACTATGCATTTGTTTCAAGAATTTTGCAATAGTTCATGGTCGCAACTAATAAGAAGCGAAGTGCATTTGCTGCAACAACCTGAACAATAAGATCATGTATTCCCTATAAAGGTGTCTTTCCTCCTACCATTCTGAGGTCTACTTGCGAGAGAAACAATATTCTAAAGACTCAAATACTAACATCAATATCCACATTGGGAGCTTATCCCAATACAACTAGTGAGGTTTCTATCGAATAATATATGAATTGAGATAAGTCTCGCCTTATTTTCATGATACATAGATCACCTAATCCACAATGTCCATCTATAAAGCATAGGAAATCTGCAAGGAGGGAAATCTAAAAAGAACTTAGATAGAGGGAAACACAGAAAAACTAAAGCTACTTTGTGTTGATAACTGATGCTGCTCTAGCATGCAACTAGATTAATTTAGTTAATAGTTTTTTGTTTATTCATGCAAATAAAGCATGTACTCCAACATGCATTAATCCTTAGGACTATTTTTAGTTTTGTTTTTTGCATGAATTTGTTGTTAGTAAATAAAGCATGTTGTGCATACACTTATTGTATTCTTAATTTAGGGAATAGTTTGTTTTTTTAGTTTGAGAATCTTAGTAGCTTTCCATGCAATGCTAGGAATATGTTTAGAACTGCAGTTATTATTAATTCTTCTAGGCTGCAAATTCTTTATATATACAACGTCTATGTAATTTTTTAATTAAGCTTCAATAAAGAAATTAGTGTGTGCAATTCCAAAAAATAGGGCACTATGTTTTTTATTCTGAATTGTGATTTCTTTTTGCAATTTATTCTTTTTGCTGTTATTGTTTGCTAATTAGCTCATTCAGAGAGGATAGGTTAGGTTCAAAATTCTACAAGTGGTATCAGAGAAGGTAAAATTGTTTTGGGTTAAATTTTTATTGTTGGAATTTTGCCAAAGTTAATCATGTCAAATTCTAACCATATGTCAGTTCTAGAATTTGATGGGAATGATTATGATTATTGGTGCATTAAGATGCTGACCTTTTTGATTGGAAAAGATTTGTGGGAGATTATTGAATCAGGTTATGAAGAGCCAGCTGATTGCAATGCCCTTACAGCCAACGACAGAATAGTAAGAAAGGAAGCAAGGAAAAAGAATGCTTAAGCTTTGTTTCACATTCAGATAGCTCTTGATAAGAGCTTATTTCAAAGAATATGAGGAGCAACAACTGCCAAAGATGCTTGGAAGACTCTACAAGAAGCTTACCAAGGTAGTGATCAAGTTAAAGTGGTCAAGCTTCAGACATTGACGTGAGAGTTTGAGAATTTGAAGATGCAAGAAGCTAAAAGTATAAGTGATTATTGTGTCAGAGTCAAAGATGTGGTCAATAAAATGTCTACACTTGGGGAAATTGTAAGCAATGAAGTTTTGATAAAAAAAGGTGTTGAGATCTTTGACACCCAGATGGAATCATGTAGCAATAATCTTAGAAGAAAGGAAGGATTTGACAAAACTATAGTTTGATCAACTAGTTGGATCCTTGATGTCTCATGAAGAAAGATTGAAAGATTCTTTTGAAGGTGTAGAGAAAGCGTTTTCTTCTAAATTGCTAATCACAAAAAATGAAGATGCAAGCAGCAGTAGTGCCAAAATCAATCAAGGCCAAGGTAAAGAGCAAAGCCAAAATTCTTCAATAGGTAGAGGAAGAGGTGGCTCGAGAGGAAGTGGGGGTTTCAGAGGAAGAGGTAGAGGTAGATTTGATAAGAGAAATGTTCAATGTTACCATTGTAATAGGTATGGCCACTTTGAAAGAGAATGCAAATTGAAAGAAGGTAAAAGTGCTAACTATGCTCAAGAAAGTAGTGAGAATCCTCCCGATCACTTATTTTTATCTTATGCCAAGGGTGAAAATACTAGTAAAGATGTTTGGTACCTAGATTCTCAATGCTTTAACCATATGACAAGGAATGAGAAGTTGTTCTCAACAAAGGATGGAAGTTTCAATTCCAAGATCCAGCTTGGTGATGATAAATCATTGGAGGTTGCTGCCAAAGGAGATATGGAGGTCCAAACAAAAGAAGGTATAAAGAGTATTCATGATATTTATTATACTCCACGATTGAAGCACAATTTGTTTAGTGTTGGGCAGCTATGTGAGAAAAATTATAAAGTAGTCTTTGAGAATAAGACTTGTACTATCTATGATAAGAATAAAGATAATAAGGTGATCGCTATTGTTCCTATGACAAGAAATAGGATGTTCCCCTTGAAGTTTGGTGAACATAACAACAGTTTGGAAAATATGGCTTATGAGGATTCAAGTTGGTTATGGCATCTCAGGTATGGGCATTTAAATTTTCATAGTTTGAAGTTTCTAACCTCGCATGCATTACTTTCTGGTTTGCCCAAGGTTGAGGAACACAAGGAGGTTTGTGAAGGTTGTGGTAAAGGAAAACATGCAAGAGAAAAGTTTCCAAAGGGCAATGCATGGCGGGCTCATCACCCACTCCAGCTTGTTCATTCAGATATATGTGGTCCTATACAGACTAAGAGTTTGGGTAAGTCATCATATTTCATCACTTTTATTGATGATTACTCACAAAATTGTTGGTTATATTTTTTGAAGGCCAAAGATGAAGCCTTGGATACATTCAAGAAGTTTAAAGCCCTTGTGGAAAATGAGAAAGGGTACAAGATCAAATGGTTAAGGACTAATCGTGGAGGAGAGTTTTGCTCAAAGGATTTCCAAATTTATTGTGATTTTAATGGCATCAGGAGGCAACTTACTACTACATACACACCTCAACAAAATGGGGTTGCTGAGTACTATGGTTGAAATGGCATGGTGCATGTTACAAACCAAGAGATTGAGCAATTCTTATTGGGGAGATGCAATTGCTACAGTGGTATACATCCTCAACTGTAGCCCCACTAGTGCACTAGAAAAGATGTCTCCTTATGAAGCTTGGTATGGTAAAAGGCCTAATGTTAATCATTTCAAAGTTTTTGGTTGTTTGGATTATGTGCATGTACCTGATCAGAATAGACAAAAGTTAGATGCAAAGAGTGAGTCATTTATTTTTATTGGGTATAGTGAGAAAAGCAAGGCTTATAGATTGTATAATCCCCTCCCTAACAAGCTTATTGTCTCAAGAGATGTGATTTTTGATGAAGGGGGACTTTATGGTCGTCAAAAAGGCCATGTTGAGAAGCCAAAATCTATTTTGAATGATGATATAATTGTTGATATTGATCATGAGCAGCCAACTAATGTTTCTGTATCCAGTGGTTTAACTCCACCAAGCAACTCTTCATCAAGTTATTTAGTACCAAGTTCAAGTCCAGCTTCTTCTCCAAGTTCTACAAGGAAGGTAAGGAGATTGAGTGATATCTACCAAAAGAGTGGAAATCAAGTACATGAAGAAAACCCAATAGGTGAGACAGTGAATTTTGCTTTATTAGCCAAGGCTGAGTTTGAACCATCATGTTTTGAAGATGCATGTACTAATGAAGTTTGGGTGAAAGCCATGGAAGAAGAGATGGATTCCATTCACAAGAATGACACTTGGGAGTTAACAGAACTCCCACATGAGAAGAAAATTATTGGCACCAAATGGGTCTACAAGACCAAATTTAATAGTGATGGGAGTGTTGAAAGACACAAGGCAAGATTAGTTGCTAAAGGCTTCACACAGAAGTATAGAATTGACTATGAAGAGACATTTGCACTAGTAGCAATACAAGAGACCATAAGAATGTTGATCTCATTAGTAGCTCAGAAGAAGTGGAGCATACATCATATGGATGTGAAAAGTGCGTTCTTGAATGGGTACTTAGAAGAAGAAGTATATATGGAGCAACCACAAGGTTTTGAAGTGAAAGGAAAAGAGCATCTTGTTTATAGGTTGAAGATGGCTTTGTATGGCCTCAAGCAAGCACCAAGAGAATGGTATGCCACGATTGATGGATACATTGAAGAGAATGGCTTCCAGAGAAGTAAGAGTGATCCTACCCTATACTACAAACAAGAAGGTATTGATATTCTCATCATAAGTTTGTATGTTGATGATCTTTTGTATATGGGTAGTAGTTCTAAGATGAAAGATGAATTCAAAGCTGCTATGATGAAAGAATTTGAGATGAAAGATCTTGGTCTGATGAAATATTTTTTAGGAATGGAGGTTTATCAAAGTAAGGATGAAATTTTCATTTGTCAAAAAAAGTATGCACAAGATATGCTGAAGAAATTTAATATGACTGATTGTAACCCTGCCTCCACTCCAAGTGCTCATGGAGTTTTGTTATGTAGAGATGATGGTGCTGATTTAGTTGATGAGACAACTTACAAAAGTATTGTGGGGAGCTTGATGTTTCTAATCCACACAAGGCCTGATATTGCCTATTTAGTTTCACTTGTTTCAAGGTATATGACAAATCCATCTAAAATACATATGAAGGAAGCCAAGAGGATTTTGAGGTATGTGAAAGGGAATTTAAGTTTTGGTATTCATTAGTACTCTTCTGAAAAGTTCAATCTTGTAGGCTTTAGTGATTCAGATTGGGGAGGTAGCATGGATGACCGTAAATCTACATCTGGAAATTGTTTTTCTTTTGATTCTAGTTTGATTACCTGGAGCTCAAAAAAGCAAAGTATTGTTGCCCTCTCATCTACAGAAGCAGAGTATGTTGCAATTACCTCAACAGGTACACAATCTCTTTGGCTTAGAAAAGTTTTGGAAGAAATTGGAGAAAAACAAATTCAGCCTACAGTAATTTATTGTGACAATGTGAGTGCCATCAAGTTAGCTAAGAATCTGGTTCATCACAGCAGAAAAAAGCATTTTGATTTGAAACATCACTTAATACGAGATTTGGTGCAGAAGAAGGATGTCAAATTGAAGCACATCAACACCTAGGATCAGCTAGCAGATATATTCACCAAAGTGGTTGTGAAAGCTCAGTTTATAGCACAACGAGATAAGATTGTGAGCCCTCTTAGCATCAAGGGGGAGTATGTTGATAACTGATACTACTCAAGTAAGCAACTAGATTAATTTAGTTAATAGTTTTTTGTTTATTCATGCAAATAAAGCATGTAATCCAACATGCATTAATCCTTAGGACTATTTTTAGTTTTGTTTTTTGCATGAATTTGTTTTTAGTAAATAAAACATGTTGTGCATGCACTTATTGTACTCTTAATTTAGGGAGTAGTTTGTTTTTTTAGTTTGAGAGTCTTAGTAGCTTTTCATGCAATGCTAGGAATATATTTAGAACTGTAGTTATTATTAATTCTTCTAGGCTACAAATTCTTTATATATACAGCCTCTATGTAATTTTTTAATTAAGTTTCAATAAAGAAATTGGTGTGTGGAATTCCAAAAAATAGGGAACTATATTTTTTATTCTGAATTGTTATTTCTTTTTGCAATTTATTTTTTTTGTTTTTATTGTTTGCTAATTAGCTGTTTAGAGAGGATAGGTCAGGCTCAAAATTCTACACTTTGCGCCTTTAGGATTGTGGCAGAGTCCATCAGAATCCTTCATTGCTTTCCACAAATAATGGGGGCCATTACCCTCACCTTAGTTTTGTCTCTTTCATAAGAATTCTTCTAACGACCTGGAAACTGAAAGAATATAAATCTTAGAAAAAGAACAATATTCTGCTACAGCAGAAAATAATCGAACTTTTTAATTGATTGATACAAGGACAAATTACACTACATTCCTTTTATACAGGATTTAATAGTATGAAGACTAAAATAAAACTAATAGTTTGGTTTACGTGCAGATTTATCCACCACTTTATTAGGAGAGACTTAACTGCCCACAAATTTTTTTGAAATGTGAAATATAAGCAACAGTTTAAACTTCTAACAACAGCTTATGTATCAGTGACTACAAATATGGTGGGGCTGACATATGATCAATCTAAATGCATGTGATAAATTAAATCAAATTTCCAGTTCGACAGATTGCATGGAGGATACTGCTATAGAGATTAAAATGAGCAGAGAATCAAAAACAATACAGTAGAAAAGAAAACACACAACACAACGTATAACATGGTTCACCACTAAATGGCTACGTCCACCAGAAATACATGGAATTATCTTATTGACAAATATCCAAATACACAGTACATTTAGTACGGGCTACACTCAGCCATTTATATAAACATATCAGATACGAATTGAAGAGTTTGTTGAATTCAAATAGTCATGTGACCTTCGGGCTTAATATACCCAACAATCTCCCCCGTAAAGGCCAACTAGTATAGCCATGCACTGGCATCCCTGCTTCCATGTTCGATCTTATATTTGAACCTTACCCATCGAAGGTTTGAGCTTCGTAAAACTCTGTTCATGGACACTACGAACAAGCCGTCTCCAAAACAGATCCAAATTAAAAACATCTTCTCTTATGCTCTCCTTCATACTAAAGAGAGCATTGGAAAGATCATTAACTTATTCAAAAATGAACCCTCCATCCTAAAATGAATCATTAAGCACAAACATGCTATGATCATCTATGCTCCCCCATGACAGAACATTGAAAAACCTATCATCTTCAAAAATAGTAACTTCAGACAGATTCCCTGTATGCACCAACTTCAATGAATAATAGTGTAACGCTTCTCTGATCATGTCCAAAAATAGAGGAGCGACATTATTGGTCTTCACTTGTTCCAGCTCTCCCTTAATGTTAAAGTGTTTGTTATCCACGTAGGCAACATCACCAGTCAGGGCCTAAATTATCCACTTAACCAATGGCTCGACAGAACAAAGAATCCCTATGTAAAGAAGCCGTTTTATTTTCTGCAACTTGAAATCGTTTGGCAGGATATTCAAAATTCCCAGAACCATTACATTCAAATCTATTACAAATTCCCCTATCATTAGGTGTGCCAGGGCCTAGGTAATGAACAGATGGTTTGTTAAATGAACCTCCTTGTATTTACCTTTGACAAGAACGCTAAGGTTTTCCAAAATGTCTCTATAGAGGCACTCAGTAGTTGATCTTTTCACAGTCGGCGATACGCTAAGCTCATCATCAGATGCGTCCAACAAGTAGGTGAAGTTTATACTCGACAGAGGCATATGAAGCTGTGAATTTGAGAAGGTAAGCTTGGATGAGTCCAATTGTGGCATAATATTGGGGCCCCCTTGAAGCATATCAGAGAAGATATTTTTTCCATTGGAAGAAATCAACCTCCTATCGTCCAAAGTTCTTATTCTATGACAAGAATTCAATGGTGACACAAACACCATCGGTTTGCCCACCTTTCTAGCTGAGTAAACCATGAATCAAATGGTAATGCCCAATGTTTAAGCTTGTGATCATCATGTTCTAACAGGCGATCCTTGAACCTGGGGATCAGACACCCACCACGCTCGTTGTCATGACAATTTTATTTCACAAAATAGTGATTGCAATCACGATGCCCATTTCAATGAACAAAGGTCTCCTCAATCAAGCTACACTCCCTTTCAAGATAGCTTTCTCCTATAGAGCTAGTGACATCTACAACTTTGGAAATTCCATGATCGGTTTGCTCGGTAGCAAACACCACCAAATCACCCTTTTTATCAAAAGACTCTACAGTTTCAACGATTGTCTTGGTAAAAGAGAGAGACGGTAGAGAGCTCTGTTCCTGATGGGACCCCTCAAAATAGTTGGAAGCCTCAATATAGGACCCCTGAAGACAATGATCGCAAATAGGATTGTTAGTGCGGCCTATGTCACGTGGTGGTAATGACTCCACATCCTCCATCTCTCCATCTTTCTTTGGCTTCTCAATGGATTTAACTTTTGTCTCCTTCCATTGCCAACTCAGCTTCTATTGAATAGAATGCAAACTATTATTTTTAATGTGTACTTCTTCAACTGAGTCTAAACACCTCGAGGTTGAACAAAATGTCTCATTAATACTGAAAGGATTTGTTTCTTTGAAAATTATGGAAACAATTCTTCCAGTCCCCCATGACGTCGTCAACCTTTGATGGCCAAACTTGCTTCTAATCTGGTGTGAAACATTAAGCTTATGCTTGTGCTCATGTGGATCAAAATTAGAGGGTGATTCCCTTATTTATCGCATGGTATTGGGACCAGCAAACATCCCAACTTCGATTCCCACGACCTTTGGTGTAAAATGCCTTGACATGATTGTGTCTCTAACTACTCTACAATCTTCAACTTCCATGCATGAGACACTCTCTTTGACCCTTGACAAAACCACACTGCCTGAAGCTTCTGGACAATCCTCAATATCCATCCAATCAGGTTGGTGAGTCTTAATAGATTCTGGTCGAGAGAAAACATCTTCCTTCTCTCCCTGCGATGCTTGAAACTTCTTGGAGTGATGCCCATTTTCCTTCACTCCTGTCAATGGATGCTTTCACTTCAAACTAGAAAATCGTCTTTGCACTTCTTCATCTAAGTCCATAGGTTCGTAGTCTTCTATGAAATTATCTATGCAAAGGTTGTCCTCAACATCATGGGAGTGCCTCTTTATTTTTTCCAAGGCCATGGCATCTACAGAACTCTCCAAAGCCAAAATTTCTCCTAGGCCTCCTTTCCCTGCTACCTCACTCCAATCTGCACCCTCCTCATCCTGGAAGTCAACAATAGATTCAACATGGGTCTCTGATGGCATACACTCTTCCTCTCGTGATCTCTTGAGTTCATCCTCTTCAACAACTACCTCTTTTCCAACATCTTTCTGTTTAGAAATTCTCGCATCTATATAGGGACTATCACGACATTCAAGCTTCACCACACAAATGCCAATAACTTCCTGACCATTAACAGTTTGGCCAATAAGTGCGAAAGATGGCTCAAGGGGAGAGAAAATAAGAATCCCAACATCCTTTTCTTTCACTGGATTCTCCTCTTCAACTGAGTCCCCCTCTTTCTTCCAGCCATCCCACCAATGTATGCGGGGCTTGAAGTATAGTTTTACATAGAACGTAAAACTGCCATAGAGGTTATAAATTTTACCTTCTCCTTCTTCCTCCATCTTTTCTCAAGCCAACATGGCTCTAATATTAATTGTGAAGATTAAAATGAGTAGAGAATTGAAAACAATACAGCATAAAAGAAAACATAAAAAATAAGGTTTAACGTGGTTCACCACTAAGTGGCTACATCCACCCAAAACGAAGGGAATTATCTTATTGACAAATATCCAAATACATATTACATTTAGTATGGGCTACACTCACCCATTTATATAAACATATTAGATATGAATTGAAGAGTCTGGAGAAGTCGAATAGTCATGTGACCGTTGGGCTTCATATACCCAACAACTGCTTGCATGGAGGAATTGAACACTTGCATGGAGGATCAGAGCATATAAATGTAAGAAGAAATAATCAAATTATAAATGCTTGCATGGAGGATATGGTGGTTGGCTTGATTGTAAATAGTGGCAGGCGGAGTTAATTGTAGTTGGGATTATAATCTCCAACAGTCCCCCTTAATCACAACTATCACAAATGCTCCGACATTTCTTTTGTTCTCTAATTCCTTTGTTGATGACTACAGTGTCTCTTTCACTCATGCTACTGCATTGAAAAGTGAAAATATTCTAAATCTAGAGATTGACCCTAGGAAATCCTATGCTCTTGCTGGGATTATCTCACCATGAGATCTGGCCCTCTTGGTTACCAGTCCATCATTGGTTCAAGTGTGATTCACTTGTTTTATCAACACCTCCCTTAGAGTCACATTTGCGAGTGCTCGGGGATCTTGCTATCAATGGGCTCTGCTTGCCTCAAATATTTCTTTCATACAAAATTCACTTTTTATGAGTCTTCCTTCTATGTGATAATCTCAACAATTCTCTATGATAATTTTTTCACAAATCTAGAACATATCTACCCACCTTCAATACCTTTTATAGTGTCTCCACCTTTGTGTCCTCAAACTTAGCTATGACTGACTCTTCCATACAACTGAGATAATAGATTTTTCACCAGAAACTGATTTCCCCTACCTTGTTTCACAACAATCCTCTTTACGTTTGAAATTTTTACAGAATGCACTCTCTGGCCTTTATCTTCCTCAGGTTGGCAGAAATAACTCTGTTATAAATTTTTTAATTCATCAAATTCCTCCTGATCTATGAGCTCTTTTTCAATCTATAATTTACTCTGATCTCTTCTGACCTCATGGAATGACCGGCAATACAAACTCTCCCTACTTAAGTTACAACTTCACCATGACTATCCCTCAAGCTATAGCTTCACCATGACCAATCTATTAACAAAGAGAACAAAAAACAAAACACAATTTAGAGGAATTTTAGGGTCGTCAAGGCCATAGCCTCGACCCCCCTTGATTGTACCAAGACCTCTAACCTGCTCTGATACCAATATGAAAGAATAGAAAAAGTAGAAAAAGAACAATATTCTTCTACAACAAAAAATAATTTAACTTTTTATTGATTGATACAAAGACAAATTACATTACTTTCCTTCTATAGAGGATTTAACAGTACGAAGACTAAAATAAAACTAATAGTTTGGTGTATGTGGAGATTTATCCACTACTTTATTAGGAGAGACTTAATAGCCCACAAAACTTTATGAAATGTGACATATAAGCAATAGTTTAAACTTCTAACAATAGCTTATGTATAGATGACTGCACGTATGGTGGAGGAGACATACTATCAATCTAAATGCATGTGATCAATTACATCAAATCTCCAGTTTGACTGATTGCATGGAGGATCTGAACACTTGCATGGAGGATCAGAGCATATAGACGTAAGAAGAAATACTCAAACTATAAATGCTTGCATGGAGGATATGGTTGTTGGCTTGACTGTAAGCAGTGGCAGGAAGAGTTAATTGTAGTTTGGATTATAATCTCCAACAAAAATGAATGCTCATAATTGACTACGGTTTATGTAGACACATAAAATTTGTTACCTCAATCCCAGATAAATCCACTTCATTTTACATGCATTATTCTATCTATTATAATTTATCATCATTTATCTATTATTAATATTATCATTAATATTATTATTTATCATTTATCCATTAATATTATTTTTATCATCAATAATATCTATATTATCATTTATACATTATTAATATTATTATTTTATTTATCATTTAATAGTACTATTATTTATCATCTATCACCTTTATATTTAATAATAAAAATATTTATCTATTTTCAAAAGTACATGCATAAGCATTTGCATCATTCATTTATTCTTTCTCCTCTACCCACTTGCATTCAACACATGCATGTGGGATCAAATTCTCAAACCTTAGTCTTTATCCCACATTTGCACTGCAACCTAGATTCACTCAGAGAGTGCTTATAAAAGCAAAGCCCCTCTCTCTGACCTGAACCATCTAGCAACTTAGCAATTAGCTCATTTTTGCGCTCTTGCAATTCTCAAGCTTTCTTCATTTTCATTGCCTATTTCACTTTGCATTTTAAATCTCCAATAAATTATAGCTTCTTGTGTGTTCTTCTGAGAGCCATTTCAATAGCACAAGACCTTGAATTAAGGAGTGCAATGTTGTAGTTTCGTTATAGCATGCATGTGTGTTAGTTTAGATTTTCTTGGTTTACATGTTTCTGATTTGCAAGAAAACTTCATTGTTTGATGTTGAATCATCTAGATCTTCTCCCTTAAGATCTTAGGTTTGATTTTTACATCTACAATTTCAGTTATGCAGTTGTTAGAAGGAATTGGAATGTGCTTTATTTTGAGGGGAGAAACACGTTTGGAGAAATTCTAGTATTGTTGTAGTGTAGAGTTGTTTTGATGAGGCCCTTGATGTAGAGCGTTCTGTATTTTGTGTGTAAATCTTATCATGGTGAAAATATTGATAAATTATGGGTACTGGATTAGTTGGAGGAGTCTTATCTTGTTTCGTAAGGGAATTGATAATATGTTACTAAATTTTGTGTATTCACATGTAAATATCTCAAAATGCTATCGTAAGCATAGTTGGTGGTTCAAATGTAAGGGTTTTATTATGATGGAATAATAAGGTTCTTTACTTAATTAATTAAATCATATTGATTGATTAATTAAGTCACCTTTTATTTTATTAAATCACTTAAGATAAATTTAGGAAGCTAAACTTAGGCACATTAATAATGTTTTATTAATTGCTTTTAGGGTTTATATTTTTATTTTTTGATCTTCTTTTATAAGGGTTGATCCCTTTGTAATCCTTACCAGCCACAATTTGATTATTATTATTGCATACTCTTGCTCTAGGATTTCAAAGCAACTTTTGTGTTTTGTATGAATCTTCCATTGTTGTGATAACATATTTGCATATAGGTGTTCACTGTGTTCTGTGAGGTTTTATTTCACAACATTAACATGGTATCAGAGCTTCAAACCTAAGATTTTCTCATTAGTTTGATTGGGAGATTCTATCTATAGTAGCTCTTTTATGCAATTTGGGTTGATTTGGACCTCACCATTGAATCTGGCACATGCAAAATAGTCAAGATTAATCTCTTGTTGTCAATTTTTGATTCATAGGGCCAGATCTGTGAGGGTGAAGATTCATCTTTTTCTTGTGATACAGGGGGAACACCTATTTTTTTGGAGCAATTTGGGGAAAAAAGGACCTCATAATTGGATTCAAGAGGCTGATGCCATGAAGTTTGATATATAATTCGACCAATTTGAGCATCGCTGACCTCTGAGGCAATTTGTTTTTGTTTCTATGGCCATACCACCGCCTACACGTAGTTACATTTTTTTTCTTTTTTTTAATAATTCTTTATGGTTTATTTTTCATAGAAAAATTAAAAAATATATATTTAAAATAAATAATGCAAAAAAACTTTATTTTAAAAAGTTTTTATTTTTATTAAAAAGGGGGGGGTGTCCCACCCTTGTAGGTCCATACGGTCTGCAAGTCCATATGAACTATTGTAGGCTGTGGAACCTGTAGGGCCCATGGAAACTCCCCCCCCCCTCGCCTGACCAACTCTTTGTGGCCCTCGCATAAAATTTTGTTGGCTTTTCTGGCACACCTTTCACCAGCCCACCATTGCTTAGTCATGTCGCCACTGGTTATTTTATTTTGACCACCTGCCCTTTTTTGATATCTTTTTTTTCAATGGTATAGTTTCCTGACAAGGGATTCTTTTCAGCGGGTAGGTAATATTCCCAAAATATTTTGCTGACGTTGGTGATATAGACACATATGCATGGTCCTTGTGACCCTCCTTGTGCCCTAAAAGAGGTTATTTTTTATCTTTTGGCCATAACTTGGGCATACGATATCATTTATTGGCAAACAAGATATTGTTGGAAAGCTGGTTTTGTTTACTTTCTAGACCTGTTGGTTTCATCACCTTTTTTGTTGCTGGTACATTCTATTGTCATTTGAAGTCTAGGGTATTTTTTTCAGTCCTGAGTTCATAACATTTCGCTAGTTTCTTCATTTTTCATGATTCAAACAACGTTGGAATTGTGTTTCAGAGCTCTACACAACCATGCATGCACTTTTTCCATATATTACTCTAGGTACATTTTATTAAGCTTTTTGTTTTCTCATACTCTGGTGAATTACTTGGACATATGAGCTCATGGAAACTTTTCATTTGTTTGGGATGACTCATTTTTTGTTGTTCTTCATGTATTTCTAGTATTGTGTCTTTTTTTGATATTATGAGCTTTCATTGTAAGCACTTATTGTTTTGTAAACACATTGAGATAAAGTGCCTTTGCATTGCACATGTATTATTGGATCTTGCACATCAATTTTGTGCCTTATTGTACTCGCACTATGATATAAAGTGCCATGGGGGTTTGATGTTTTCCTTTGTTTGCCTTCATACCTTTTTCATGTGTGTGTGGCTTGGTTTGCACACCCTTTGTATTTGCTTGTACTTTAATGTTTGCATAGTTAGATGTTCTAGGTTCTTCTTCATGCACTACATTATGAATTTTAGATTCAGTGTACCTATCACACCTCTCTCTTGTCACCATTATGGGGAGGGGGGGGTTCTAATATTGGTGTTGATTCTTTCTTGGTTTCATGTTGGAGTGAACTATGTATTCGGTATTTGTTTGTATGTACTAGGTGGATGCAGCGACTAGTTACCTATGCATTTCAGTGAGATGGAATACTTACCATATGGACACTCTTGCATTCCTATTTTTGGAGGCGACCTCCCTTTTTCACTTGATCGGCTTCCAATGTAAGAGTGTACATGAATACAAAGGTCAAGGCTAGAAAAGTAGGGATCTTGGGGTATTCAATTCTAGTGATTATCATGTATGCATGACTTTGTAGATCAAAGACCATTGAAATGAATAGTTGGCAATTGAAGTTTAACATTTGATGCATTTAAGTAAGATGTTGATGATGTTGGTGGACGATGTTGTAGATTTAAAGAAAAAAATTGCAAATACTTTTTTGTCAAGATATAGAGCATATTATCTAGGCATTGAGAGTGGCAAGTTATGGCATATTTATTTTTTGTACCGTAAGTTTTTGAGATGGTATTTTTGGCATCTTTTATATGTCAAATATTGAGCTATAGAATTTTCTTGCTTCATATATCCGTTTGCTAATATTAATCAAACAAGGACAAATAGACCTTTTTTTGGCTTTCCATTTGCAGTACAATATAATACTCTTAAAAATATGATAGGTGTGATAATGTATGATCTCATTTATCAACACACCTTATTGAGATAGTAGGCTTTTCAGTCAAGTATAAATATCAATAATAGATAAAAATGGTATGTAATAATGAATAATAATGTTGTTTCCATCCAACAAAATTAGTTTTCTAGCCTCTCAAGTCCTTCACACATTTGCACAGGTTATGAAGAGTGAAGACATGCATACATTCATCCACAAATGCCCTTGACTCTTTTGACATTGTGTACAAAAATAATATGTTGGTTTGATTACTTAAAAAATGATCCTAAACTGAAATTCTTAAAGCTATAAACTAGCAAACAAATCTTTTTTTCTAAATAAATAAGAGGGGCTTAAAATTATAAAATAAAAATTAGATTTAACATATAAAAACTCACAAAAATACTACCATGAGTTTTAATGATGGCTTTCAGTATGTGGATCATACTGTATTAGGAGTCACAAGCATACCTTAGGAATTCTAGACTAGATTCTCGTCCAATAGCAAATTCAACTAAAACATTTTGCTAATATTTGAAATAAAAATTATACAAGTTTGCAGTTCAAACATTGCCCTTAATTTCATTCCTTAGTTTACATTTTTATCTTAGTAAAAGTTTTCCCTTCTTTAGCTAGTTAGTACTATATATAGCTAACAAGTTTTAATTTAATTAATTTATAATTTGAATGAGGAATAATAATTTTTTGGGTTAATGATTTTGAATCATGTTTAGGTTCTCTATCATTATCACTTTATGATCTTTGTGGTTAGGTAAATTGGAGATTTTCCTTTAGTAGTTTGGCATAGTAAAGGAAAATTAAAGGTTAAATTTTTTAATATGTAAATCGAGATTTAAGGGTTTGTCACCCTTTATATTAACACCCAAAAAAAAATTACATTTGAATAATGGTTTCTTGAACTAACAAAACCCCATTTAGACATACATGACAAGGATTAGAGATTGCAATTATCGAACTATTAGATATAATAAAGCACAATCCAAAAATTGAAGAAAAGGTCTAACCCTAAGATACTAAAATGTGATAATAACAAAGACCATCTTGCAAGGATAGTGCATAGATTCCTGTTCAACCCATATTCGGTGTCCTACTTTGTTGGCAATTTGGATATGTTGATATGGTTTTGTCATTGATGTCAACACTTGTCATCGCTTGTCAACACTTATCAGCACTTGTAGATTCTGGTATTTGGTTCACCAGCATATTATATTGTTCACCGACACTTGGAATGACTTGGAGACTACTTGGTTATGTTGAAGATATTATTCGATCACTTGGTTTTGGTGATTTGGTTAACTGTTTATTCAGGTTTGCATATTTATTGTTACCGGCAAATAGGTCCAGGATAAGCACTGACAGACATATCTATTCTAGATCAGCACGACATGTTATTGAGATGGTTTATTACTATTGTAAATGCATTGAGCCGACATCATGCATTATAATTTTACTGTAATATGTTTTAGTGAGCTGACCTATTCAATTGTTCTTAGGTTATGGTATAAATGTAAGATCTCATTTGTGAGATTAATATGTGAATGCGAAAAGGATTGCAATAAGGTATATGCAAAAATAAGCAGAGCTATACACACAGACATCATTTGAGGGTTGAAGGAAGGATCATATGGAGGCAATCAGAACTAAACCAGTACTGAATCCAACATATGAAGATGCTATTTTATGCAGTATATTATCATTGGATTTAACCATCCAATTGTAGTCAGTGTGACTCTTATTTTTTGATTAAGCAGTGAGCTCTAGGCAGCTGGCCTTTCTACATGTGCAGAATCCATATTGTAAACACATACTATCTATAGAAGTATCATGTGATTGTGGGTAAGGCTTCCCACCATGGTTTTTCCCCTTATAGGGTTTCCACGTACAAATAATTATGTTATGTGTTGTGGATGTTATTGCCTTTCTATTTCATGCATTAATCTTTACTGGTATTGCAATTAACTATTAAGACTGTCTACTAGCATAAAGTTTGGTTTACCGATATTAAGCATTAAGTTTTGGTTAAGTTAATTTTGGTTGAATTTATTGGACAACTGATTCACCCCCCATCTCAGTTGTCTCTAGGACCTAACAATTGGTATCAGAGCCTAGTCCTCTTTTTGTAGAAGTTTAACAGCTTGAGGAGATCCAATGTCTTCTAATTATTTCAAGAAGGACAGTCTGAAACTTGATGGAACTAACTATGGCATATGGAAGATCAGGATGGAGACACATTTGAATTGCATTGGAAAGGACATATGGGTTGTTAC
Source organism: Cryptomeria japonica (assembly GCF_030272615.1). Taxonomy (NCBI): domain Eukaryota; kingdom Viridiplantae; phylum Streptophyta; class Pinopsida; order Cupressales; family Cupressaceae; genus Cryptomeria; species Cryptomeria japonica. The sequence goes on along the minus strand of NC_081415.1, from coordinate 669,528,587 downwards.
AAAGAATGGCTATACTGCTGCTACTCAAGGTCAACTTATTCCACCTAACTTGGCTAAAGATGTAGAAAATGATTGCAAAGCAAGAGAAGCACTTTTGAGCGCATTATCAGATCAGCAAGTTATGGGATTGTCAGATAGATATACTGCTAAAGCTATTTGGGACAAACTAGAAACATTGAATGAAGGAGATTCCATAGTCAAAATTGCAAAACTGGAATGTTTCCGACTCAGGTATGAAAGTATGAAAATGGAAGAAGATGAAAGAATTTCTGCTTTTATGGAAAGAGTAAATGAAATTGTTTTAGGTATACAATGTTGTGGAAGAACCTTAAGTGAAGATGAGATTGTTTCTAAAGTTTTAAGAGCTTTGCCACCGGCATATAAAATGAAAGTTACTGCTATAAATGAATTAAGAACAATGCCTAATGCATTAGTATCTAGAGACACTTTGGTTGGAAAACTTTCAGCTTTTGAGCTTGAGGAATTTGGTGTTGTTACTACTATCAAGATAGATCTAGCTTTTAAGGCATCATCGTCAACTAAAGCATCATCATCATTCATCACATGATAAATCTGATTGGAAAGCCTTCTATGCAAGAGAACTTGAAGAAAGTAGGAGAGAAAATGAAGAACTTGAAGAACTTGAAGCACTATTTGCAAGGAAAATGCCTAAAGGTCCAATTGGAAGTAAGTATGAAGGTAAAGCACCCTTTAAATGTTTTAACTGTAATAAGGTTGGCCATATGGCTTCTAGATGTCCTGATAGACATGCAAGATTAAGAGAAGAAGCTAAAAGAACATATAAGCCTAACCCTGACTATTAGAAATACAAGTTTAAGAAGAATAGAGACAAATCTTGCTATTATGCTGATGAAGGAGTTATTGATGATTCTGATGAGGATCCAATAGATAATAGATGGGATTTTTTTTTCTATAACAGAAGATCAACCGACACCTATTGTTCAACCGATAGAGCAGGCCCTGGAAGCTAAAGTTGAAGATAAGGATGAATGGATTATTGATTCAGGATGTTCACATCATATGACTGGAGATAAGAGTAAATTCTTAACCTTTCAGGATTACAATGGAGGTCTAGTAAGATTTGGAGATAATAAAGCTTGTTTGATCAAAGGAAAAGGCAATATATCTTTTGATGATAAGCACAATACTGATAATGTTTACTATGTTGAATATTTGAAGCATAATATTTTGAGTGTTGGTCAATTAGTTGAGAAAGGATTTCAGTTACAATTCAAGAATGGTAAATGCAAAATCTTAAAAAGAACTGGTTTGGAAATTGCAACTGGTAATCAGACTAGAGGTAATATCTTTCATTTGAACAATAATGAGAAAGCATGTTTGATTGCACATATTGATGAAAGTTGGTTATGGCATAAGAGACTTTGTCATGTAAATTTTGATTGCATTGTGAAAATCAGTACTACGAAAGTAGTTAGAGATTTACCTAAGATTGTTAAACCTCACAATCCAGTATGTAAAGAATGTAAATTTGGAAAGCAAGTTAGAGAAACTTTCAAGAGTATTCCCGAGAAGTCTAACAATGTTCTTGATTTAATTCATAGTGATTTATGTGGTCCAACAAGAACTAGAAGTATACAAGGTGATAGATATTTTATGCTAATCATTGATGACTATTCTAGAATGTGTTGGGTTACTTTTCTCAAGGAAAAATCTGAAGCATTTGGGAAATTCAAACTATTCAAGGTGATGGTAGAAAATGAAACCGGCAAGAAAATCAAATGTTTGAGATTAGATACAGGAGGTGAGTTCACATCTAAGAAATTTAATACATTCTGTGAAGTGAATGGGATTAGAAGACAGTTATCAGCACCTCGGACACCCCAGCAGAATGGAGTTGTGGAAAGGAAAAACAAAACTATCTTGGATGCAGCTAGAAGTATGATATCAAAAGCAAATCTACCTCATATATACTGGAGAGAAATGGTCAATATAACTATTTATACATTCAACAGAGTTCACATCAGAGGAGAAGCCGGTAAGACCCCACATGAACTATGGTTTGGTAATACTCCTACTCTTAAATATTTTAGAATATTTGGAAGTAAATGCTATATTAGAAGAGATGAGTATATTGGCAAATTTGATCCTGGAAGTGATGAAGGAATATTTCTTGGTTATTCATCTAAGAGAAAGGCATATAGATGTTTTAACAAGAGATTGCAGAAAATTATTGAGAGTGCAAATGTGAAGATTGATGAACAGTTTAGAGGAAATTCAAGGTACACAGACTCTGAACCGGCAATAGAGATAATCACAAATGAAACTATTATGAATACACTAGTACAGAATGGTGATCCTGTTACACCAACATCATCTGGATATTCAATAGTCACTGAAGAACAACAACAAGTAAAAACATCCCGGTACGTAAGATTGAATCATTCTGAAGATCAGATAATTGGAAACAAATTTTGAGTTATGACTAGAGGAAGATCGGCAAATAAGAGGTGTGTCTTATTTTTCAAATTGAACCTACATCAATTAATGAGGCATGTGAAGATAAATATTGGATTAAAGCTATGGAAGATGAATTGGAACAAATTGAAAGGAATAACACTTGGTCATTTGTTCCCTGGCCTAAAGACAAAAATGTAATTGGAACTAAATGGGCGTTCAGAAATAAACTTAATGAAGATGGCATGGTAATCAGAAACAAAGAAAGATTAGTGTGTAAGGGATATTCTCAAAAAGAAGGAATTGATTATAATGAAACCTTTGCACCAGTAGCTAGAATTGAGGCATTCAGACTGTTATTAGCCTTTGCAGCACACAAGAACTATAAAGTATATCAACTGGATGTTAAATGTGCATTTCTGAATGGAAATCTTGAAGAAGAAGTTTATATTGAACAACCTAATGGATTTTCTTTGACAGATAACAATGACATGGTTTGCAGGTTAAGGAAAGCTTTATGTGGATTGAAACAAGCTCCTAGAGCTTGGTATGCTAGATTGGACAAATATCTCTTGAAGCTTGGTTCCACTAAAGGTAATGCTGACAACAATCTATACTACAAAGTGACTAATTATGACATCTCAGTTATTGAAGTTTTTGTTGATGCTATAATCTTTGGATGAGAAGATGGTTTGTGTAAAGACTTTTCTAACAAAATGCAGCAAGAATTGGAAATGTCTATGATTGGAGAGATAAAATTATGTTTAGGATTGCAGATTTCACAGACTGATAAAGGTATATTCCTATGTCAATCTAAGTACTTAAAGGAATTACTAAAGAAATCTGGCATGGAAAGTTGTAAACCGGTAAGCACACCTATGACTACAAATGATAAATTATCTTTGAAGTATGAATCAACACCTATTAATCTGACTAGATACAAATCTATGATAGGAGGTTTACTATATTTGACACAAACAAGACCTGATATTATGAATGCAGTATGTATTGTTTCAAGATTTCAGAGTAATCCTAAAGAAAATCATGAATCAGAAGTGAAAAGGATTTTCTGATACCTGCAAAGCACTACAAATCTTGGTTTATGGTATCCTAGAGATGAAAGTTTTGACTTATGTGCATACACAGATGCTAATTAGGCAAGAGATGTGGATGACAAAAAAAACACCACCGACGGAGCATTTTTTCTTGGCAGCAGACTAATTTCATGGTTGAGCAAGAAAGAGAGTTGTACAAGTCTATCAACAGCAAAATTAGAATATGGTACAGCAACAACTAATTGTACATGGGTATTATGGATCAAGCAAATGTTGAAGGACATAAAGGTAAATTGCAAGGAACCTATAACTATTTATTGTGATAATACAACATCAATTGATATATCTAAGAACCCGGTACTTCACTCTAAAACTAAACATCTTTCTATCAAACTAAATTTTCTAAAGGAGAATGTTGAAGCAAAGGAAGTAAAATTGGTTTATGAGAATACTAAAGAGAAGATTGCGGATATTTTTACAAAGCCCTTGCCTAAGGAAACATTTGAGTATTTTAGACAACAACTTGGAGTCCTACCCCCACCGGTAGAGACTTAGATAATTGATGTTTGTCATCAACCAACAAAATTACCAGAGAAATGGCTTTGATGAGGAGAGCTACTTCTCAGGGGGAGTAGTTGGTATTTTGTATTTGGTTTTGTATTGCTTTGGCATTTGATGTCAAAGGGGGAGAGATTGATATTGAAAAACGCAGTATCTTTTTCTTTTGGGGAGAGATTATTCCTAAGGAGAGAGATATTATGTATTTTTGATTTCTGGTTAATTATCTCTTTGGGGGATTATTGGTTTTTGGTTTTTAGCATTTCTGCTTTGGCACTTTGATGGTTTTTCCATCTTGTGTTGCCATCAATACAAAATGGGGAGATTGTTGGCATTTTGGATATGTTGATATGGTTTTGTCATTGATGTCAACACTTGTCATCGCTTGTCAACACTTATCAGCACTTGGAGATTTTGTTATTTGGTTCACCGACAGATTATATTGTTCACTGGCACTTGGAATGACTTGGAGACTACTTGGTTATGTTGAAGACATTATTTGATCACTTGGTTTTAGCGATTTGGTTAACTGTTTATTCGGGTTTGCATATTTGTTGTTACCAGCAAATAGGTCCAGGATAAGCACCGGTAGACATATCTATTCCAGATCAACACAACATGTTATTGAGATGATTTATTACTATTTTAAATGCATTGAGCCCACATCATGCATCGGATATTGATTTACTTATAATTAATTTTATTGTAATATCTTTTAGTGAGCAGACCTATTCAATTGGTCTTAGGTTATGGTATAAATATAAGATCTCATTTGTGAGATTAATATGTGAATGCAAAAAGGATTGCATTAAGGTATATGCAAAAAGAAGTAGAGCTATAGACACATACATAATTTGAAGGTTGAAGGAAGGATCTTGTGGAGGCAATCAGAATTAAACCGGTACTGAATCCAGCATATGAAGATGTTATTTTATGCAGTACATTATCATTGGATTTAACCATCCAATTGTAGTCAGTGTGACTCTTATTTTGTGATTGAGCAGTGAGCTCTAGGCAGTTGGCCTTTCTGCATGTGCAGAATCTATATTGTAAACACATTTTATCTGCAGTAGTATCATTTGATTGTGGATAAGGCTTCCCACCATGGTTTTTCCCCTTACAGGGTTTCCACGTACAAATAATTGTGTTATGTGTTGTGGATGTTATTGCCTTTCTGTTTCATGCATTAATCTTTACCAGTATTGCAATTAACTGTTAAGATTGTCTACCATCATAAAGTTTGGTTTACCAGTATTAAGCATTAAGTTTTGGTTAAGTTAATTTGGTTGAATTTATTGGAAAACTGATTCACCCCCCCTCCACCCCTCTTAGTTGTCTCTGGTACCTAACATACTTAACAATATTATGGACATGCTTGAGGTAATGAAAATGAATTCTCTGAATAATGAGGTGTGAACTATCTTTTGTAAGTTGGGTTCAGTCAATCTATGCCAAGATTGATGTTACAAAAAAATGATTTGTCTTGTAATGGAATGGTATCAACATGTGCACTAAATGGATGTCTTGATGGGTTTGTGAAACTATTTGGAGAAATGTGCAACCAAATATAAATCCAAATGGGGCTAAAGACAAAAAAAAAATTTAAGCCTCAAGTACAAATCTTAGGTAATATTCTATCAACTATTTATATTTTTAGGTTTAACTTCATCTGTAGAAATGTAGCAACACTTTTTAAAATTAATTTTGTCTATAGAAGACAATCTATAGCAATAAATTAAAAAAATATTTATCTATGGATGTGGCTTTAGGCAGTTCAGACATGGATACTTTTTTTCTAGCAAACAAACTATGAACAACATTTTATGTACACATCTTTAGAATTACCTATAGTACCCATGTCTATTTTCTAATAATTTCTACATGTTGGTTTCTTTCTATGACTTGTAGGTTCTATATTTTTATATTCAGTCTATATTTTAATGTATCAACACTTAAATCAATATATCTACACAAATTGTATCATTCATTTATACATAGGGGTCATCATTTATATATTAGTGTATACAAAATATGAATCCTAGGATCTAAATTAGATTTATAAAATCAATAGAGTCATTAAAATTACCTTCATTTTGGTCACTTTTTAAGGGCTTTTGTGCCCCTAACATTCTCCTTTTGTATGCAAATAATAATTGAGGGGTTTATACATAATCCTAACTATATTTTATCCCTCTCATATACACCTCAAGACACAATTTTTTGTAGATTTTCATGAAGTTTATTAACCATTTTCATAGTTTAGTAAATTTCCAACATAGTGCACCATATCTACACATATAGTGTCAAATATGCAAAACAATTATGTAACTTAATTTTTACCACTTTATGCATATTTTTTTTAATAAATAATGATAATTAAAGATTTCCAAATATCCATATAATCACTCCTTTAAGGTATTTTATTTGTTTGAATTTAATTTAGTTGGTTTAAGAGCATTTTTTTGAGCTACTCATAGTTTTGCACACACACACACACACACACACACACAGATATATATATATATATATATATGTAGAGAGAGAGAGAGAGAGAGAGAGAGAGAGAGAGAGAGAGAGAGAGAGAGAGAGAGAGAGAGAGAGAGAGAGAGAGAGAGAGAGAGAGAGATGTATACATATGTGTCTATATGCATATTTAATTATTCTTATTTATTTTGTTGGATCTTAGAACTTATGGTCCAAGGCCTGTTTATAGGATTTATTTAGCTAATGCACTATTATGATTTAATGTTAATTCAATGATAAAATTATATATCATTGAATGTATATACCATAGATTTAAATGGTATGAGACATTAAATTAATCTACATAAAATATGGTAGGCTATAATTATTTTGGTTCCACTAGCGAGCAATTCACCAAACACGTGCCAATGTCTATGACTTAAAACCAACAAGATTATTTATTTGCAACTTGTCTTGTTTACATAATAATGTATACTATCAGGGTTCTAGAAACAACTGCATTTATTAATAAATATTTAATTTGTCTTTCCTATGTATTTTTATTATGAAATAAGCTAACATGGAGTTTCCATAGTGTTATAAATAAAAATAATCTTGAAGCAATCAAAAAGAAAGCTGAAAAGTAAACTATAGTAGCACATGTGACACCATGTTTGTCTTTAAGAATCCCACTATAATAGCAAAAGTATGGGATGCACCTCCTCAATTCATTAAGATGTAGATTACAAAAAGTTGTATAACTATGGAACATCATGGGAGGACCATCTGATCACAAACTTCTCTATAGTGGCATCAATAACTTGTTTTGTAAAATTATACAAATCAAACTACTAATTTAGCATACATGCTACACACTATTGCAACACTGCATTATTACATCTACTGAAAATCCATATGTATGCATACAAGGAGTAAACCAACCATTAGAGACACCACCTCTTTATTCTAAACTCAATAGTTTTATTTTTGGATTAGTTATTTGTGTGGTTTGTTCTTCACTTTTTCATATTCCAATGGGTTCAAACCTAGTCAAAGATGTCAAATAAGTTTGGCACAAGTAGAACTCATTACCATTTGACAAGATTGCCCACACCATGTGCCTTGCCCATTTCAAGGCCCTATTAGCTACATATTGATGACTTTGGCATGAGGTTAGATAGGTTTTTTTCTTCTAAATACAAATTGACATGTTTTCCAAGGGATGAACTCATTATGAGGACCTTGTTCAAAAATGTTCAACATACTATGGTTTTTTGTGGGTTGGTCAATTTGGTTTATTTATGTAGTGTGTTTTATTTAAGTGTGCATATTTTGATTCAGGTTTCTTAGTTTGAACTAATTTCATTGAAATCTTTCAAAACTTGTGGATAGATAAATATTACCACCAATCATGTTTCTCCTAAGAGATTTTCAAACTTGCATATTAGGAGAGTGTAGAGTAATTTCAAATCTTGAGGATAAATTCATCATCTCCTATTACCCCAAGATTTATCTTCATTGACCACATTATCAAACTACATTCTAGGTTGGTTTGAAGGGTTAATGATTTTAGAAATCTTCAATTATTATAAAATCTAGATGTTCATACTACTAATGATGAAAGTGTAACACTATTCTTTATTAGCTTTAATCTTCCAGAGAAATGTGCAAGACTAAAGAAAAGATTTACTAGTTTCTCATGGAGTTAAATATAATGCTTTATGCTTCCTACTATAATACTATTGTTGACAAAGCCACCTATAGTGAGCTTTACAGTATTTAGTAAGTCCACGTTCCTCCCAAATATTTATTTATAATTGACATGTCTACATGGAATATATTACATGTGTCTCCCTTATTAAGAATGAGGAGGATTGCCTACACACATCATGAACATTAGATTACTAAGATTTTTTTTTTTAAAACCAAAAGAAAAAAACAAACAAACACTAGTAGATACATTAAGGATGGTGTGGATAGTGGTAAAAATAATTAGCTTAAAAGGGACCTCATATCCATTTGTTTATTTTATATGTGTATTTGTGCAATATTTAAATATGCATCAAGATTGGAGAATTAATTAACTTAGAAGTAAAGATATCATTTGAAATGAAAATTCATTCCCCTAACATCTAAATTTCAATAACCATTCTTTTATGAAAATTGAGTGATATTTGTAATTGTATTTATCTCTATGATTTGGGACAAACCCATCTATAAAGTCACTCTTTCATTTAGTTTAGGAAGGTCACATTAGATGAACATGTCATTTATAATTTGTGGCATAAAACTAGATATGGATTTGTCATTTTATTTTATAGCACATCACATTTATTTACTTTATTTAATATGGAAGGATTGAAGCTCATTAGCCATGCCACTCAAACATCCTATAAATATTTTTTGAATCATAGTCATTATTGTGAGATAATCTACATTGACATTAAGATTAGACTATATAGAAGGATTGAGGCTTAGTAGCCATGCCACTCAAACATCCTATAAATCTTTTTTGAATCATAGTCATTATTATGAGATAATCTACATTGACATTAAGATCAAGTCTAGTTTTAAAACATAATGATGGACAATAATAGATATGATGCATTAGACACTTGTTCAAGATCAAGTTTAATTTTACAAATATGTGAATAAAAATAACATAATACCATGTAGATAAAGTTAAATTGATCAGTAATCTTATGCTTGTGACTATAATGTCTTTGATGCCTAGATAAGTTTGTGTTTCCACGTGGAGCAATCTACTTCATGCTATTATTATGTAGACAATGTGTTGAAGAATATACAAGGATGATAGATGGCTAGGACTTATTGATTACTATTTGTATTTTGAACCAAATAAAGGAAGCGCATCTGCTCATGTATGCTGAAATGGGAAAATTCAAGTATTAAGTGTTTCTGGGTAATAGTAGTCTAGAGGGCTAAATGTGCTTATCTAGCATGTAATACGCTTTGTGTTATGTGATATTTTCTTACAAAGACTACTATGGCCTATTTATGTGCGACCCAACAAGAATTAGAAGAGAGAAATTTTGTAGTGGCAAGTTGATAGTGTGAATCTTGCCATGAGTTAAGAGAGAAAAATTGTGTAAGGTATAGTGAGGTCATATGTAGATTTCATTAGATGTGCATTATAGTTATTTTCATACACAATATTAAAAATATCTTTGTTCGCTACGATAATAAGAAGTACTATGCCAAGTTAACAACGTTTAGGAAAGATCCCTAGAGTTGTTTCTTTTGTTTATTTGCTTCTTCCGGGATGTCATTTTCTATTTAAGTGTAGCGGGCATTACGGCATAATGAAATATTTAACAAGGTCATAAAAATATCGTAATTATCAGCCATGGACGATGTAACAGAGGAGATCAAGAAGTTTGCCTGTTTTTTCCCTCCCTTTCCCTGTCATTCATTTAAAATATCTCTCTCGAGGTACCCACCTGACTGAGACATTACATTTTTTTATGTCGATTTTTACAAGCTCACCTGATTCCAAACGGCAAGGTTAGCACATTTGAGCTATAAATACTGCCAGGTTGCTTCCGACTGAGTCAAGCAAATGGTTTGTGTGGTCCAAAGAAGACGTTTCCCAGAAGAGAAAGAAGAGAGAAGGATTCGCAATCAGCCATGGATAGAAATGCAAAATCTATAGGGCTGTTAGGCACGTTTGGAATTGTGGGAGAGGCCTTCAAAATCATTCACTTTAAAGCTAAATTATTGGGGAACATCACTCTAGTGTTCATTCTGCCTTTAGTTTTGGTAAATTTGGTATTTGGAATCATAGTACAGACCCATGTCGCTGAGATTATTTTCAGTAAGACTACTGGAGAGTTGAAGTTGCTCATTCTGCAATTGACGGAGCTTTTAGTGCTGAACGCTGTGTACCTATTACTCTCTTATGCGCTGTTGATGCCGTCCATGGCGGCAGTGGTCTACACCGTGGCCACTGTTGACACGGGCAACAACAAACCCTCATTTGCAGGAGTCATGAAACTCGTTCCCGCAGTGTGGAAACGGATGATGATAACTTCCCTGTGGTATTTCATTATCAGTTTCATGATTAGCATGGCTTTTGGTTTCGCTGTGTGTTTCCTAGCAGTGGGTTTCCTATTGTTCGGTAAATCGTATGTGATTGTGTTCTATGCTGCGTTAATAGTTTGGTTCGTGGTGTTATTCCTGGTGAGCGTGTACTTGGGAATCGTGTGGAAGGTAGCGACTGTTGTGAGTGTTATGGAGGAGGATTATTATGGGTTGGAGGGCATGAAGAAAAGCCGCCGTCTCTTGGAAGGAAAGCGCGCTACAGCGTGGGTTGTCACCATATCTTACATGGTAATTAATGGGCTAGTTGGTCATGCAGCGCTTAAGGGTTACATGCATCTCGAGGGATTATGGGCAAAAATAGCGTTTGGAACAGGCTGTGTGGTGATGGAGGGTTTGGTTGCTTTGATGTGGATGTTAACGCAGAGTGTGCTCTACTTTGTATGCAAGGCTTACCACGGGGAAAGCATAGACGGAAATCTCGGTGAATATCAGGCTACTGACAATAAGGACACGGAGAGTTTGGAGCCTTTGAATATATAATCAATAACTAGGAGCCGGCAGAAACGGCATACTGGGTTAGTTATTGTCCTTTAGTTGGTATGGACTGAAAATAGTTATTGTGTGTGTACTTTCATCATGCAAGTGTGTTTCCAGTTTGTAATAAACTTGAAATGAAATAATTATGAAATAAATTCAATCAATATCTAATCTATGAGGTTAGTATTGATTTCAACTTTCTATTTCAATATCTGTTCTACGAGGGTACTGTAAATTAATAAGTTTAATTCAATAGTAAAAATACAAACGAACAATTAGATTTAAATTAATAGAGCTTAATAGAGCTGTGATAGAAATGCAAAGACTTTCTTTTATTTAAAATATTGGTTTGAAGTATATGAGTGGTACTTTTTGACAAAAGCATGGGTGACAAGACTCTTTAAGTCAAAAGGATAAACTCCTTACCCATTAGAATTTAGGCAATTGCTAAGCCACACAATTTAGTATCCTAGGTAAAGGTTCATGTACTGGTAGTTCTTTCATATTATTCTTTATTCTTGTTTGAATATATATTTAGTTAGTTTTTAATTGTGTAAAGTTCAATGAGATTTAAATAAATTAAGTTATTTCTTGCACTATCATTCATCCCCTTTCTTATTCTAGAATTCTTAGAGATTTTATTTACTTTTAAATCCATCAAAATGTTAAATAGAAGTGTCATTTTGAGTTCCGTTATCACCATCATCAATCATTTCCTTACATAAAACCATTTACTCTAGAAACTTTTTTGCGTAAATCTCTTGTCACTAAGATTCGTTTTGGATTTGATCCCATTCCGCACCATAAATCACTAAAATCTAATATTATCCTTTCATTTCCTCCTCTAAGCCTTTCTACATCCAATCTTTCTCTACTTGAGGTGACTTCGCCTCCCTAACCTCTTTATCCTAGTACTCGCATGTCAAATAGAGTTATAAAGGATTGGGCTTCCTAACATATTTTCTACCTAAGTTACTTCACACCCATAGGGGACAATCAAGATGACCAGCAAACCAAAAAGTTTCTTCTTGATCTTCCAATCACATAACCCCACTTTCCTACACCTCTTCTTAGGAAGGTCAAAAGCTCTCCACCCCCCTTGAATCCTTTTTGTCCCACATGTCTCTCAACTGAGCCTATTGTGAAAATCAATTCCTAGGTACTTGTATTCGTCCACTATTTCCAAAGAACTTCCTTGGAAGATAAAGTTAACCTAAGTTACTTCTTCATTTTCATAGAAACGATCATGTCTATTGTTTTCCTAGTGTTCACTTACATCCTAATATTTTAGAAAAGAGATCTAAATCCTTGAAATGCTCTTTCAATCCCTAGGTAGAATTTTCCATTTAGGATAGGATCAGATCTGCATATAATAGCAACTTCACCATGTATCCCACTAGCTAGATACTCTCTCTCTCATGCTGTTGTTTAACAATTCTTCTAGTTTATCAATATACAAAAAAAAAAATGTGGGGGAAATAGAGCACTATTGTTTGAATGAATGAATGAAATATTTTGATGATGATTGCTAGAACAAACAATCTAAGAGGTTGGAAATTATATCACTAAGCTATATATTCGAACTTGTTTCAATATATCAGATATCGTATTATGAATTATGAACAAGAAGCTAGTTGTCTTGTTGATCCTTTCTTTCTCAAATGGTTTGTAAAGGATTAAAAACTTGAATGTTAAAAGGGGTCACTAGCCATGTGGAATAACATTTCAAGTATCTAGCAATTGCATGGAATTTAATGAGATCTTCATTTTTAATAAATTTAAAATGGTCTTTTATCTATTTACATGTACTATAAAAACAATCTAACCTAGAGAGGATTTCATAAAGTGTTGAGTGCATGTACATCATCTAGTACAAGATATTTGGAAAGAACTTTACACACCTTTAGACTATGTTGTGTCTATTAAACTATTCCAAGAATGATCTGATGTGGCACATACTTCCTAGACAAAAGAAATAGGAATGCATTTAATCATTAATTTTATTTGAAAGATATTAATTAAATTGGAATTTTAATTAAGTAGTATTATGAATTAATTTTATTTTTTAATATTTCATAAAAAATTATAAGGCATTTTATGAAATTCAATTGCATAATTTTTAATTATTTTATTATCCATTCTTTTATGAGTAGCATTTCCCAAAAATTTATTTCATATAATAATTAATGGTCTACTTAGCACTCATCTCATTTAGGTAATTCTCTTTTGGGGAAGCATCAAGCCATGAGGTTACACAATTCATATAAACCCATTTAGCATGAGCACTAATTATTCACATAGCAATCATTACATCTAGGTGATACTTATAAGGGTCAAGGGTTGACACAAGAGGTCACCTATGTACTACTAAGCTGATCGTAGTATGATTAGCCATACAGTTTCCCAAAAGATCAAGCTTGTTTAGCTTACCAATTCAAATATGATTATTTAAGATAGGTATATAATTATTTAAGTGAAGGGCAATATTTTCTAGGGTTTTCATAAAATGAATATTATTTTCCCAACTTGATATTTGAGTGTAGTTCTATTTCGAATAAAAATTTGGCTAAGAACTAAGTGCTTAGGGATATTCATTATGCCAACACTAATTGAGGTATGATTACAACCTCATCACTTATTTGTACCCTAATGAATAACATAATCAATAAAATATTGTCACCTCCATCATCATTACCATTTATACTCAACGAATTAAAATATGATAATTTTTATATATTTAAAATTTTATTTATTTAGTAGTTTGATAGAAATTTACATCAATGAATACCTATTGAACACCAAAAATGGATAATATAAAATTTATTACAACAATAGATATTCCTATAGGGATATTTGAAATTATTTTCGTTGAAAAAAGAAAATTTAATTAATAACGGACCTATATCTAGCGAAATGGTCAAATTATTTTCACTATAGAATTTCACATAACATTTTGAATATAGATAATTTTATACTTAAAGGGTTTCCAAATGAGTAAAGTTCAAATTGATTCATACAATAATTACATTTGATTGTCTTTTATTAATTAACTCTTGTTTTCTTACATCTTCTTTGTAAGATAGAGATTAGATGATAATATTTTATGAGGTAGAATAGAAATATCTAAAAGAAAATCATAAACCATAATATGTAAATAAAACATAATAAATATTTAATATTTTTATTTCAATGCAAGGAAACTTGATGAAAGAACTAAAAACTCTATTGAATTTGAACCTTGAGTTAATTAAAATATGATGATAGAGTAATGAAATCAATTATATTGCTTCGATAATTTGGAAGTGATATATGGAGATGGAAACAAAATTTCATAAGCAATTAAAAATAATTATGTAGAAGTATTTTCTTCCATTCTATAAAATTGAAATAAAAAAGTAAAATAAAAAATTAAAAAGATTAATTTATTTTTTTAAATTCCAAATATCATGTTTTCAATTGGATGCCTATTTAGATTTAGGCACCCAAACCAAAACGGGCGCACGTTTCTGAAAAATTTGCACCTTTCTTTTAACACCTCGAGCATCAGAATTGAAATGGGTGCCTGCTTTGTAAAAATCGAGCACCCGTTTCTAACGGGCTCTTTTTCCAACCCGCAAAATTCCTCGAGATTGGGATCCAGCTTTGTGCATTTACCAATAGGTTGTATAATCCTAAAACAATGTAAATTCATATCAAAAGAAATGTATGGTTTGATGAAGATATTGAAAGTGACAATCCTCCTACATTATCCTACTTTCCAATTTTGATAGAAGAAGATAAAAACACTTATAGGGTATATGCAGGATCATGAGGGGCCAAAAAGTGGCGATATCCTGACTAAAGTCTTGATTGATAGGCTGATTGAAAAATATCTATAACTTTCAAATGGTATCAAATTTTTTGAATTAAAAAAATGTGTGACATTCTATGCTTCGTCTACTATAGGATAAAAAAAATAAAATTGAATTTTATAAATTTTTGACCAAGTTATGATGGTCAAACATACGATTATTTAATATTTATAAAAAGTTTAAGTTAAAAAATCATAATTAATTGTTTATTTTAAAAATATACAAAAAAAATTGTGTCACATCCGGACATGAGTCTTCTACTTATATCGAGAATCTTATGAAAAAATATTATGATTTGATTGTGTTTAGGGTGGTGAGACACACACTTGCTTATCTTTTTCTTGAAATTTCAAGTTTTCATCAAATAGATTTATTTATTTTTAGAAAAAAACTAGTAGCTTAGAAACTACATTCAATTTTCTACAAATTTTATTCTTACATATTTTTTAAATAATGTTGGTAAATTATTCAAATTTTTACATCAACTTGCCTAACTCTATTTTTTTTTATTTCCATTGCCACTTAAGGGCATGTTTGGCCCACCATGATCCTGCACATACCCTACACTAATAATTTGAATCAAAGTGTACCATCTTCTATAGGATGAGAAGCAATGCAAGCTGAATAATCGAGTGAAATTGATAATAAAGTCACAGGGAAGACCAAAAGCATTCAAGAAATTTATCAAGAAGGCCCCAAAATTTTTTTTTACTAATTATGCCCTTATGACTAAGATGATGCAGGTTAACACTACAAGTACATATGAGGAAGTAAAAGGAAAAGGTGAATGGGAAGCATCTATACAAGATGAGTACAACTGTTTGATAAAAAATGGAACTTGGGAATTAACAACACTTGCAGAAGGAAAAAATGTGATCAGTTGCTAATGGACCTATAGAACAAAGTTCAATTTAGATGGAACTATCAAAAAATAGAAGGAAAGGCTAGTGGCTACAGGTTTTTCACAAACATAAGGTATTGACTATATTGAAACCTTTGCTCTAGTTACTAAAATGACTTCAATTCATACAATAGTTGGTTTAGTTGAAAATTTGGTTGGAAATTTTTTCAAATGGATGTATAAACTGCATTTCTACATGATTATTTATAAGAAGAAATTTACATGCAACAACCTCCATGATTTGTTAAAATTGGTGAAGAACATCTAGTATGTAGATTGAAAAAAACTTTATATGGTCTTAAACAAGCTTAAAGGGCATGGTATGTTAATTTTATGTTCATATTTTAGGGTAAGCAGATATAAGACAATTCAATCAAATTTGCACAATATATACCTTGGGAAAACCCTCCAACTTGAAGGAGAAAAACCCAGCACCAAATATCTCTTGTTATTTATCAAATAGGAATGGCAAGATGCAATTACAATAATCAATATGAATTGCTTCACTCCTCGAAGCTAGATGAGTGTGAATCGATCTACACTTGAGGATCCATGAACTTCCCTTAACAATATACGATCTGATCTTGATGTTCAATCTTCTGTGCAGTTATGCAATCTGTTGTAGATTTATATATCAATGTTCATGAAGATTGATCTCCCCTTATACTTGAGTGGAGGTGCCTATTCATCAAGGGTCGGCTCTTCTTATAAGTAAGGCATCCTTTCATAAGGGTGGCAGAATTTCCTCAAATTCATCCCATTAATAAAAATTATATATATTGTCAAACAATTAAATTGACCTTTATTTAATATCGGCCAACACAAATATGAAAAGTCAGAGGCTAATTGCATACTTGGTGAAGGCAGCCCAAGGCGACTCCCATGGCTATATCCATCAACACGGTACTCCAAAATGAATGAATGCTTTATAATAGAAGTATTTAAAACAAGAAAAACTGATCCAAATGTGTATGTAAAGTATATTGATGGTAAATTGTTATTATTATACTTTATGTGGATGATTTGATCATTATATAGGATCACATGAAGTGTATTAAAGATACCAAGGATCAATTCAAAGAAACTTTTGAAATAATAGATCTAGGATTAATGCATTATTTTTTGGGGATCCAAGTATGGAAAGAAGAAGGTAGGATCATGCTTTCTCAAACTAAATATGCACTTGATGTATTTAAAAAATTCAACATGAGTGATTGTAAACTAGTTCATACACCATGTGAAGTGGGATTAAAATTGAGTGCCAACTCTACTCAAAAAGGTGGATTGAAAATTGTATAAACAACATGTTGGCAGTCTCTTGTATGTTACTATAACTAGATTAGATATTGCATATGTAGTTGAAGTTGTATCTAGGTACATGGTAGATCCACATATTGAACATTGGAAAGAAACTATAAGAATATTAAAGTACATCAAAGGTACCTACAATCTTGGCATCAAATAAAAATATGGAGGAGATTATGCTTTGGTTGGTTATACAAATTTTGATTATGTAGTTGATATTGATGATAGAAAATCTACTTCGAGATGCATCTTTCATCTTGGATTAGAACCAATTTCTTAGAGAAACAAGAAGCAATCAATAGTGTTAGTATCATCTACATAGGCTGAATATATTGGTTCATCAAAGGCATCTCAAGAAGCTTTATGGCTAAGGAGACGACTTGAAGATACACATCATCCGCAATTAGGAAGGCATGTAGTTTTGTATTCTTGGTAAAGATTCATATAGTAGTAGGTCTAGCATATTATTTTTAATTCTTGTCCTTAATTCTTAGTTTTGACTGCTTTGTACATTTTCATTTATTATTCTGATGTAGTTTCATCACGTAGAGGCACAAGCCTACTAAAGTACAAACAAAAAGTTAAGGTCAAAATTTGTAGATGATATAATTTTGGTGGTATAGTTTGACCTCATTTTACAATCCATTTCTTGTAGAACGTATTAGGGATTCATCTATCCTAGCATTTACTTATAATCTATCTATGTTCTCAGAATAGTTTTGTACTCTTGTGTGTCCAAATATTTTCTTTGTGTTTGCAAACGATATTTGTGTCCATTTAGTGTCTTGTTCTATTTTATATTTTTTGTCATATTGTACTTGTATTTTAGTTTTTCATGAAACTTTTATGTAAGAGGGTTTTCATCCTCTTATAGTACAATTGTACAAAATCCTCTTTATGTGAAATTGTCAACCTTTGAAATTATAAGATTGTATTTGTAACCAATTTTTAAAGCTATTAGGTGAAAACTAATAGCCATATTTTATCAGTAAGTCACCCTTAAGAGTCTCTCCAACATATCAGTATCATTCTTGTATGTTAAAAAATTGAATTGAATAGAAAATTATAATTTTTTTAGCATTCTAGAATAACAAACATTTTTTGTTTTGTTTTTATTTTAGTATCTAAATATCTATATTAGAGAGCAAGCTGACATAATCATTAAGCAAGTAATAATTTCTCTTCGTTGCTTTCGTGGGAAACCAGCACTCGTATTTATATATTCATAAGACTAAGTTGTCATGGTTTCCATTACTATGTCTTTTCTATCAAGGTTTAATGGTTTTGTAGTCTCTTTAAGATTTATTAAGAATATCTTTGTTGTTTCTTTCTCTCACCCTCTCAATTTTCCTAGGAATAATTGATAAGCATTTATATTGTCAAAAACCAACCTATTAGAACCTTGGATATTACATTTCATTTTTGTGATGCCCACATAGGAGTACAAGCCATAATAGAAGAGGTACAAGTCAAAGATGTCATCTAATATTTGTATGGATGTTGTTTTTTGACTATTCATAAATCTTTGGGAGCTTCACATACTATTTTTGAAAGAGTCCCTTCGTTAAAAATATAATTTTTAAATATGAATATAATTATTATTTTTAAATATATATATATATATATATATATATATATGATAATTATATATATAAATATATTTATATAAAAGTAAATAAAATCTAAGAAATTCAACATATTTTTACAATAAATATAAAAAATATTTGTTTGAAAAGTCATTACTTCTACTTTATAGCCATTACCTCGAAAATAGGAGAATAATTCCTCTAAATGTGATATTTGATCCTTGTTCATCATACTAACAACATTTAACTTTCAAATTATATATTTTGTAATGTGATGAAACAAAACCTTTCTTAATGAATACGAAGGGGAAAAGGAATACGAAGATTCCCTCCTTGCGAAGAACGAAAGTTTAGAATCGAACAAAAACATTTCTTGATGAATTCAATGCGTTTATATTTTTGTAAGACATTAAATATATCCTTGTTTACTACGATTACAAAAAGAAAATATCATGCCAGCTCAACAACGTCAAGAAGATAAGGATAGCGTTGTTTTTTCTATTTACTTGCTTCTGGGTGGATATCATTTTCTATCCTTTTAAAACCTATATTTGTTTTCTTAAATTGTGGCGTGCATTACGACGTTGTGCAATATTCACCAAGGTCTCGAACAAATTGGGTTTCTCGGGCTTGGACGATTTGGTGGAAGAAATTTATATGTTTGCCTATTTTTTGCCGTCCAATTATTTGTCATTCACTTTAAAAAACTCTGTCGAGGTACCCACATGACTGAGACATTACATTTTTTAATCTACATTTGTTTATCTAGATTTAGCTATAATTAGTGCCAGGTTGCTTCGGACAGAGTCAAGAATATGCTTCGTCTGATAAAAGAAATGTTGGAGTGTAATTTCTCCCGTGGAAGCCTTATTTCTACCGCTAAACTTCAGCCATCGTGAGCATGCAATTTCCACCGTTAAACTCAGCACTGCCACTGTCAAACTCATTTTATTCCAGAATCTTCCATAATCTCTTATAAAAACAGATGTAAATCAATCATATATGACAAGCAATAAAAATTATAATTATAGAAGGATATCCCGGTGAATATCAGGCTGTTAACAACAAGGACATAGAAAGTCTTCAGGAGCCTTCTATCAATAACTAGGAGCCAGCAGAACTGGCATACTGTGTTAATTATTAGGGTTTGGTTGGCGTGGACTGAAACTAGTTACTCTGTGTGTTTATTTACAGATTGAAAATGTGTTTCCAGCTTGGAAATGAGATCGATAAGATTTTGATTTTGATTATGTTAAGCCTATGTTCCTTCAGTTTTCTCAACAATTCCCTTCTGAATTGGGATCTTATGAATGCAAAGATGGGATAAATTTTGTACTTTTTAATTAATTAGAGAATTAAATGGCTTGTAGGTGGAATCTCTTCCAATTCCTAAGGACTCCATCCAACCATGTTTTCAACTTCTATAATTGGAAGATGAGAATCGTGCAGAACAACTTAAGAGGTGAATAACTTTTTTTCTTAATCAACAAGATAAAGTTATTCTAATATATGAATCATGCGTTCATATATGATTAGAGATAAGTCAAGCCGTAATTGCATGCCACATAGATCACCTAATCCAAAGCCGAGCTATAAGGCACGGCAATTCTGGAAGGGGGAGAGCTAACAAGAATATTCTTAAATGGAGGGAAAGGCAGAAAAACTAGAGCTACTTGGCGCCTTTGGGATTGTGGTAGAATCAATCAGAATCCTTCGCTGTTGTCCACGAATAATAGGGCCAATCACCCTCACCTTAGTACTGCCTCTTTCTTTGGCGGCTCTGCTGCACACTTTGATCTCACTTCCCCTTTCCGCTGAACTCCTTTCTGATCATGAGTTCCCTAACAAGCGAAGGTATCAATGAACGAGTCGAATCCCACTGGCCATTAACAATATTTTTAGTTTGCGAGACGGTGTATGGAGTTTCCGTTTATGCACTGTCGGGGCTATTGACGGCTGCCATGGCGTCTATTGTGGCATCCGTTTACAGTGTTAAACAAGAACCCTCTTTAGCAAGGCTTGTAAGAATTCTTCTAATGACCTGGAAACTAATGCTCATAACACCCTTGTGGGTTTTCTTTTTATTGGTTTTGAATATATCCGCCTTGGCTTTGGCTGTGAGTTTATTGATTTGGAGTTTCAATCATTTCAACGTAACTTCCACTGGCCCATTTAAAGCTGCCCTGATATTAATAAGCGTGGTGTTCGTCTGGGTGTGGCTCAATATCATTGTGCTTTGGAAATTAGCGTGCGTGGTGTGTGTCATGGAGGATAAGTTTTACGGTTTGGAGGGCCTGAAGAAGAGCTTCCGTCTCATCAATGGGAAGGATTCTACAGTCTTGCTTCTTACGCTCATGTGCCTCGTCATTGACTGCGGTTTCAGCTATACAGTTGTTAGAGGGAATTGGGATGCACTCGATTTTGAGGGGATTAACGCGTATAGAGCAATTCTAGTTTTGTTACAATGTGGAGCTGTTTTCATGGGGCCTCGACTGAAGAATATAAAAAATATACACAAATTGTTACATAGCAATAAAAACAAAATTGTTATAAAAAGTAATAAAATTTTATATTTATTCAAAACTGAATAAAACACTTCTTGATCACGTGATCAAGGATCAATGATGGAATGATCAAAGACAAAGATTTCATTACAATCTACCTCTTACCTCTTTATATAGAGGTCTTTGGCACATGAATGCCAACTAAAAATAAAAAATCAAACATGTAGTTAAAATCTTGATGTAAATTCTATTTTTAGAGCTTTTATTTTAGCGCTTTGACTTTGATCTCCTCCTATGAAGACTGGGTTTACCATTTCACCTTCATTTGATGCATTGGCTCCATTCTTCAATGCCTATGGTTGTCTTCAAATTGCACACTTAGATTGGTGGGAATAGCCTTCCATTACAAGAACATTCAACATAAAATCATCCTTGTTTGATTGCGATCATCCTGTGACTTCAAACGTGGAAGAGAAGCTTCATCTTGCAAACACCGATCTTCTCATCTCATCGACCTTCCTTCTTACTAGTCGAATCTCCTTGGTTCTTTCCGCAGCTTCAACAATTTAACCCAGATAATTTATGGAACATGCCTTTGATACCAAATGAAGAAAATAAAAAATAGACACAAATTGCAACATAGCAATAAACACAAAATTGCTTCAAAAAGCAGATAAAACTTTATATTTATTCAAAATTGAATACTAAAAACTTCTTGATTGCATGATCAAGCATCAATGATCGAATGATCAAAGACAAAGATTTCATTACAATCTACCTCAGAGGTCTTTGACACATGAATGCCAACTAAAAATAAAAAATCAACCATGTAGTTAAAATCTTGATGTAAATTCTATGTTTAGAGATTTAATTTTAGATCTTACAAACTAGAGTTCTTCTCATGCAAGTGGAAGAAATTACCAATATTCTATTTTTATCTCATGCAATGAACTGCAATTCAAACTACAGTTGATCACATGGATGTGGAGAAATTAATACACCAACATGACATAGAGCATTTTGTATTTTGTGTGTAAATCTTATCATGGTGAAATAATTCATATATGGTGGGTAGTGGAACAGTTGGTGGACTATCATCATGTTTAGGATTTGCCCGTTTAAGGTCAGCGACATGACGTTCAAGTACTCAGGTATAGACAAAGAAATTATTATATGTATTTCCACGTAAATATCACAAAACAAAATCGTAAGGTAGTTGTTGGAAATGTAGTGGTTTTATTAGGGAGAATAGAGTAAACAAAACTAAAAGCCTAAGAGATGCAATTTAAGAATTTCTTCTAGGGTTCTTTACCATTCGATAAAATTATCTATATTAAATATTGAATATTATTAAAATTCCCTAGGAATATTTTGTGCGGTACGTAAATATAGTTAGTGCATTGATTATAACATAGTTGTATCTTTCTGGTCAGTAAATCTTTGAGTGTTTGGTATAGCAACATAACTTGTCATTTAAACAAAAACCAAAAAAAAAATGAAAGAGAGAGTGAGGTATGATCATCTTCTTTGTGTTCCTCAAGTGTTTTCTTGTAAATTATTCATTA
The DNA here is from genome assembly GCF_030272615.1 of Cryptomeria japonica. Taxonomy (NCBI): domain Eukaryota; kingdom Viridiplantae; phylum Streptophyta; class Pinopsida; order Cupressales; family Cupressaceae; genus Cryptomeria; species Cryptomeria japonica. Next base: position 669,505,764 of record NC_081415.1, on the reverse strand, counting down.
GAATGCTTTACGATTTATCATGATTGTATACTTTCCAGGTGAGAAGTAGATCAAAGAATGAAAATTAATATTATATGTTTTGTAATCATCTCTATGAAATGTTACTATGAAGGACAACGAAAAGTAAAAACTTTACAAAATAGGTCGGTTGTCATGATGTGAGGCAACACTAGGTCAGACATCAGAATATGTTATATTTTAATTTTGTATTAATCAATAATATAATCAAAATGTGCATTCAATGTTTAGATATACTATAGGCACAATGATAATACTAGCATATATATATATATATGCTAGTATTATCATAAATAAAATTCATGTAGAGGATGCCAAGAGATATCAATTATTTTGTAAAAAGAAACATTTTCATAAATATAAACAAATGACAAGATTTACAATTTAAAACAATCAAAACCCATATTTCATTGACATTGTAGCCTTATTTACAAGATAGATATACATGCAAGAAATTGAATGTAATAAAACCTACAACTTAGAAATAGAATCTAATAAAACATTGCTTTCAAATGAATAATAAATCAATCTTAATCTATTATCACTATGCTCTATGCTCTTTCCTTATCACTAGTTTAATTGTGCTATATATTTGATTATAATAATCAATCAATCTTAATTCATGATTCAATCTATATGCGGGAAAATGCGGGGATGGAAATGAACAAGTCAGATTCAAAAGGCCCACACACTAGTGAGACCCTTGGTGCAAGTATATGAGCTGATTCAATCAGTTCAACTTCCCAAGGGGTATCCCATCGTTCTCTATCTCATAGGATCCCTAAAGCCAATATTTTTCTCTTAGATCATTGAGAAAAGTGACTTAGGAATGACAACTCCAAGAATGAGTGATGTTTGATTTATATGTATGAATGCATTCTAAGATATATATGATGTTTAGAACTATGGTGATTAAGCTAGTATGAAGATGATGATATGATAAAGGATTAGCAAATTTATCCTAACATGATATACTAGTCTAGCATGAATATTCTATGATATGAAAAATACTCCTAAATGCTATTTATGATATTCTAACAAAGAGAGGCTAAAATGTATAGTAAATTAAACTATAATGTAGATGCATGAAATATTGTTGATATGAAAATGAGGAATGAGATCTCTATTTATAGGGAAAATAGGGCAATGGATGGTCAAGATTGAATAATCTGAACAAGGGCTAGGATTGAAAGCTAATCAATCCATGTTTATTATTCTTGCTAATGAAATGGTGATAATTGTCAACAAAGGGTGGCTTGAGAGGAGATGTAAGAAGCATTAAATGCTTGAGAAGACTTGATGGTTACCCTAGGAGGTAAGGGTTAAGATTGGGTTAGGGTTATCCAATGGATAAAGATTTTACCCAAGGGGAAAAATATTGGGCAAGGGTTAATAGGATAACTAAGGTTAAAGCCATGAATGCTTGATGACACCCTTGGGCTAGATGAGGGTTAAGTTAGAGGAAAGTCTCTAACCATGCAAGAAGGTTGAGTTAACCATTAATGGTTAGGAAGACTTTGAGGGTTAACTTGTTGAAGACATAAAGCCTTTAATGCATTTCAAAGACTTTGGAGGCTTTGAGAAGTGACTTCTCTTTGCTTAGGAATGTGATAATAATTAGGAGATGAATTAGGCTAAATTGGAAGTGATTAGAAGAGTCTATAAGGGGTTTAGGAAGCAAGTGGGAGATGTAGGAAAATGCAAGTGGATGGAGGAGGATTTTAATTAAAATAAAATTACTTTATTTCAACAAAATAGATGCAATTTGCATAAATACAAGTGGGGAGATTTAAATAAATAAATTAGATTAATTTATTTTCAAGGATGAATTTAATTAAATGCAAACTTAATTAAAAAGGGAGAAGGGAAATTAATTAAATAAAGTGATTTATTTAATCAAAGGCTAGAAAAGGCTTAGAAGGAATTTAATTGAATAAACTGAGTAATTCATTTAATCAAATACATGAATGTGAAGAAATTAATTAAATATAATTTAATTAATAGGAGGAATGGGGTTTAAATAAATATTAAATATTTATTTAGGAAAGTGGTCAGATTTATACGTCTACATTTTTCCCCTCTTTCAAGTGACGCTTGTTCACATGTTGATTCAAAGAAAAAATTTTGAATATGCTGCCAAAGTTTGATCGATATGATGTTGTGTATAAAAATGTTGATATGATACCCCATATTTGATGAATTATATTGATGATTCCCTCTTCGGAGGTGAATCAAGGATTGAGCAAAAAATTATCAAGTTGACGAGCGTTTTTGAATTAATTGCAATATGAGAATATTGGCTACATTGAATGCACACTTATTGATTCATCTCCCAAAAAAATGATGTTGATAAGGTTAAAAATGAAAAAGTGAGAGGAAAATACATGCCCCACTTATTAACCTTTTCAATTTTACCCTATAAAAAGGTAAAAAGTGACTTTGAAAAAACATTTGCACACTTGTCTCTTTGTGATTTTGACATTTGGAGATCTGATGATGATGTCGATTCCATACTCCTCACACCAATTTGATCGTGTTAGGCGATACTGGAGACCCACCGCATACGGTCCACTAGTAAGTGGCCAAAATCTATCTTTGTTTTTTATTCATTTCATTTATTTTTGTCACGTTTTTTAATTTTGGGTCGGATTTTGTTGGTTTAGCGCATAGGGTAGAGTGTCTAGTGCATACGATAGGAGTTTTAGCATGTTGATGGAAAAGGATAGCATGTGGGTGGAAACTTAGCACATAGGAGCCCTAGTTTAGCACGTAGGGTCCAAAGTTGGTAAAAAAAGCGTTTGTGAAGAATGCGTTGCGAGTTGAACAAATTAGATAGATGTCGATATGGGTCCGCTGATTGCTTTGATGTGGTCCAATGTGAGTCCTTCTTTTTGATGAGATCTAATTCTGATATGTTGTTGTAGGATGATTTGAGTCTTGCTGATATCAATAGGAATTGCTTTTTGATATGGTTTTTGATGGTGATTTTGATTTGAGTCTGGATTGATTTTTCGATATGGGTCTTTGATGTTTCTTTCGATATGGATCTTGATGTTGCTATCGCTATGAGTCCTTGATTGATTTTTGATATGAGTCCTTGATTGATTTGAGATATGGTTCCTTGATTCTCGATATGGGTCCTAGAGTCTGATTTTGATATGGGTCCTTGATTTTTGATATGGGTCCTTGATTTTTTATTTGAGTCTTTGATTTTCAATATGGGTCCTTGATTTTTTATTTGAGTCTTTGAATTTCAATATGGGTCCTGATTTTGGATATGAGTCTTGATTAATTTTTGATATGAGTCCTGATTTTCAATATGAGTCCTGGTTGATTTTCGATATGCACCCTTGATTTTTGATATGGGTTCTTGATTGATTTTGCTTTCGATATGGATCTTTGATTTTTGATATGGGTCCTTGATTTTTGATATAGGTTCTTGATTGATTTTTCTTTCAATATGGATCTTTGATTTTCGATATGAGGTGAATATATTTATGATATGTTCTTGAGATGCTTCATTGTTTTAAGTTGATTGGATTTTGATTGTTGATAACCTTGCTGACAGGTTGGAGAGAGCCACGGCTAGTGCCCCAGTTTGAGACAAGCTGAGAGAGATACAGTACTCGGCCAAGGAGTTTGAGTACTATAGGCGTCTATACGAGGAGGTGGTCCCTTGAGATCACAGAGCTCCTAGCTATGTTGTAGTTACATCCACTCGATCTAGATACAGTCATACAAGGACAAAGAGTTGAGGTATTATGGGGCTTGCTTGATGTGATCCACCTGGTGGAGGTCAAGGAGCTAGGAAATCTACTACCAGAACATCTGCTTTTGGAGATAGTCATACTTGAGAGACCCGTCTCTATTGTATTTGATCACTTTTATTGTATTTTGATAGACATGATATCCCTTGTATATATATATATATATATATATGGAACTAAGTTATTTGATCCACATGTGATGTGCTATTGATGATGATTGATTTATGATGTATTATGTTTTGATATGATGATTCTATGAGGATGATTAGATGTTTAGATAATATTGATGTCCTTGATTTTTTTATTTTGATTATGATGAAATGGGTGATAATGCAATGATGTATTATTGTGATTACGTTGATATGAGATGTAATGTTACCAGAATGTTATGATTTGTGAGATGTATCTTGAAAATGAGATGTATGATAATGATAATGATGTGAGATTAAAATGATATGCAACCTAATGCAAGATTAAGATGATATGCAACCTAATGCATTTGTTAGAATGATATGCAACTAAATGTAAGATTAAGATGATATGTAACCTAATGCATTTGTTAGAATGATATGCAACTAAATGTAAGATTAAGATGATATGCAACTAATGATCACTTTAATTCTATCATTGTCATTCTCGTTAAGTCATTTGTTTGTGCTCTTTTTGTCATCATTGAGCCTTTGATATGTTGAAAGTTAATACAAGCATCATGGTATAATTGAACCATAATGACCCAAGTAAAAATTGCATGGATATTTGATATTGCAAGGCAGCACAAGCATTGAGGTATAATTGAACCAAGATGACCTGAGTGTTGCTTATGTAAAATAGACAAGAGTTAACCATTTACATGCGCAAAGTGGAAAATGTCTTGAATGATATGTTTCTAATCATGTCTTGAGACAAATTTGCACCATATGAATGATTGCCTTGTAGACAGAAAACCAAAGAAAATATCATATTCCTTCATTGCTTCTCTAGCTCAGTGCGTCCTTGAGTAGCTCAAGAGATCCAGTGATTCAGAAATCAAGATACAAATAGTCAAAACTTCATGATAAATGTAAACAAATCATCCATCATATGTGCTTGAAGTTGCAGTTTGATAATGATCCCATTTTCCAGTTTGATGAGCAATTTTGACATTGGTTTCCTAGTATGCTGCAATCCTTGTTTGTTGTTTGAATGCTAAAGTGAGAGGAATGTTACCCCCAGTTATAGATATTTATCGACGTGGATATATGCAATTATCACCAAGCCATGGTGGGATATGATATGGATAGCTATTTTTTGATAATCAAGGACAGTGACTATGCTAAGTATGTCCGGGATAATGCTTCATGAATAGGTGTTGGGTGATGGTCATTAGCTAAGACTGGATGAATCAAAGATATGAGTACAGATAGATAGAGAAACTTTTCTCTCACAAATAGCACCTATTGCCAGGTTTTCACCACTTGTTTTTATTGCGCTTTTTGATTTGTTTTTTATTTTTGATTTATTTTTTTATTTTTTTGCTTTTTTGCTTGATCCATGCATTGGATGAATCAAGTGTAGAACTTCTTCTCATGTATACTGTTAGTTGGTCTATCGATCATGTCCCCTTCTGAATTTGACAACTGATATGCTCCTGATCCGTAGGCTGATATGATAACAACAGGACCTAACCAATTAGGTTCAAACTTCCCCTTCTTTTCTCAATCTTGCTAATTTTGAGGATTTTCCTTTAGGATGAGATCACCGACTTTGAAATCCTTTGGGATGACTTTGGGATTATATCTTTTACACATTTGTTGCTGATATGGCTTGAGATGGTCATAGGCATGTTGTTGTTTTTCATCAAGAAGCTCCAGTTCGTGCAACCTATTTACTCAATATTCCTCATCTTGTATGAGGCCCTTCAAAGATACTCGGAGAGATGGGATTTTGACCTCAAGAGGTAGAATTGCTTTTGAACCATACATCAATGAATATGGAATAGCCCCTATAGGTGTCTGAATACTTGTTCTGTATGCCCAAAGTGTCGAATTGAGTTGTACATGCCAATCCTTGCTAGCATCATTTACTATTTTCTTGAGGATTTTCATGACTATTTTATTTGATGTCTCCGCTTGACCATTCCCTTATGGGTAGTATGGTGTGGAGAAGCGATGTTGGATTTTGAATCATTCACATAGCTCTCGCACATCTTTATTCTTAAAAGGATGCTTGTTGTCTGTGATGATGGAACTGGAAATGTCATATCTGCAAATGAGATAGTTGAGGATGAATGATGAGATCTATTTTCCAATTACAGTGGTCGTCGGGAGTGCTTCAATCCACTTGGTGAAATACTCTGTTGCTGTGATAATGAACTTGAATGTCCATTTGAAGAAGAAGGATGAATTTTCCCTACCAAATCAAGTCCCCATTGATAGAAAGGCCAAGGTGTGGTGAACAACTACAACTCTTATGCTGGTGCATGGATAAGGCTGTTGTGAATTTGACATTTAAGATATTTCTTAGCAAATTGATAGGACTATCTTTCCATTGTCAACCAGTAATATCCCATTCTTAGAAGTTTTCTGGTAAGAGTAGGACCACTTGAATGCATACCATAGATACCCTTGTGAAGCTTGTGTAAGCCAGAGTCAGATTTGTTATGATCAAGGCATCGAAGAAGAGTACCATCTAGACCTCGGTGGTAAAGTGTGTCAGCGGTTAAGGTATAGCAGACGGCTTTCCGGATGCAACTGTATTTTTGGTTGCGAGATAGGTCGGGTGGGATTATTTTTGAGATAATCATAGATTATCCCGTATAGAGGTGAATTCGAACCGATTAGGGCATAGATGACTTGGGATGAGGCATTGTCATAGGATGGAGAAAACAATTGCTCTACCAGGAATTTGTAACAACTTTTTTATTTGGAATTTGCAGAAGTGGAGTGATAATGGCCATTGCATCAGCAACTTTGTTGTCCAATCTTGGGATTTGCTCAAAGGTGATGTGTGCAAAGTACTGTTTGAAATCATTCATTATTCTTTTGTAAGGTATTATCTTATCATCCTTTGTCTAATAGTCATCGTTGACCTAATTGATAACTAGTTGAGAATCCCAATAGACTCTCAATTATGTGATTCTCCATTCCACAACCATTTTGATTCCTATTACCAGAGCTTAATATACAACGATGATGTTGGTGCATGGAAACATTATTCTATAAGATCTTGGAATTGTGTTCCCCTCTGGAGTGACGAACAAGATGCCGATACCCGATCCATGTTGTGTATAGGATCGATTAAAATATAGGGTCTATTGCTTGGGTGTGATAGTGAGTACATCCATGTCTAGAAATTTTACTTGTAGTGGTTGTTCGTCTAGTAGTGGTGCTTCTTGCAATTGATTTGCAATTATTTGTCCCTTGATAGCCTGACGTTCTATGTATTGGATATCAAAATCACTTAGAATCATGACCCATTTAGCTAATCGTCCTGTGAGAGATGCCTTGCTGAGTAGATACTTGAGAGGAATGATTTTTGCTACCAATTTGATCGTATGGGCTAGCATACAGTGGCAAAACTTTTGAGAGTTGAACACCACTGCTAAGCAAGCCTTCTCAATGAATGTTTAATTTAGCTCATATCCATTTAAAGTTCTACTAATGTAATAAATAGCTCGTTCTTTGCCTGTTGAGTCTTCTTGTGCTAGAAGTGCCCACAATGATACTTATGTTGTTGAGATATAGATAATGAGAGGCCTGCCTACCATCGAAGCTATTAAAACTAGCAGATTTATCAGATATTGTTTTAGTTGGTGAAATGATTCCGCACACTTGTCCTCCCATCTGAAAGGTATATTCTTATGAAGCAGATGATTGAATGGGAGACATTTGTCTACTAGCTGAGCTATAAATCATCTGATGGATTGCAGCCATCCCTATAGAGATCTAAGTTGGCTAATATTCTTGGGAGGTGGCATTTCTATGATAGCCTATACCTTTTTTGGATGTACTTCGATGCCCTTTTCTGATACAATGTAGCCTAATAGTTTGTCAGATGTGGCGCCGAAGACAAAATTCTTAGGGTTTAGTCTGACCATGAATTGTTCAAATCATTGAAAGGTTTTATCTAGTATGCCCAGGTGTTCTGCTCGAGTGAATTAATTAGCCATGAAATCATCCACATAGTCCTTCATGAAGGTATGCATCATATTGTGGAAGATTGTGGTCATGGCTCTTTGATAAGTTGCCCCAATATTTTTCAAGTCGAAAGGAATGACATTCCAACAATACGTTCCCCACGAGTAGGTGAATGCAGTTTTATCTTAATCTTCTGGGGCTATCCTGATTTGATTATAGCCAGAGAAGCTATCCATTAATGATAGCATTGTGTGGCCTACTGTTAGATCTATAATTATGTCAATACTTGGCAAAGGAAAGTCATCCTTTAGGCATGCTCTGTTGACATCTCTAAAATCCATGCATATTTTGATACTTTTGTGAGGTTTTGAAACTGGTACAATGTTTGAGATCCATTCAGCATAGTCTATAGGTCAGATGAAGCTGGCATCTAATAAATTTTGTAGTTCTTCTTTGATCAGCAATGCCACATGTGGACTCATCTTTCTTAATTTTTGCTTGATCGGTTTAGCTCCTGGAGCGATGGATAAATGGTGCATGATTAGATTCAGATCTACCCTGGGCATGTCAGCATAAGACCAAGAAATATTGATTTTCTTTTCTTTGAAGAATCTGAAAAAATCTAGTTGTTCTTCTTCTATGAGTGATTCTTCCATATGTATTGTTATGACTGCTACTCCAGTACCAATGTTTATTGATTGAGTCAGCTCAATCAATATTGATGACCTTTCTTGATAATGTTTAGAAGAGTGTCAAGTCTCCCATCTTTAGGTGCCTTAAAAAGGTTTTCACCCTCAGATGTGCCCTTTATTTTTACCTTTTTATGATCTAATACTGCGATTGACTAGTGTTCACCACTAGATCCTTTTTTTATTTCATTTTTGTGACTAAGAGACTTGGCATGCCCTTGATTGTAGACATCGTTATTTTGTTTGTTGGTAGAGCACATTTCTGGGTTGACTAAACACAGGTATTGGATAATGGATTCATCATTTGGGAATATTGGTATGTCGTGATGTGTAGGTTCTTCCCAGTCTATGAGATCAGGATATATGAGCGATAAGGAGTCATTTGGTGGGTTAAGATCAACCTCTTTAAGTATCATGACGGAGTCATTGTTATAGTTGTTTGGGATACTAGTGAGTTCTATGATATTTTTGAGGTCTTCGATGGTATTATCTTCGATGTGGCCTTGTTTGTATTATCATTGCTCGTTCTTACTACCCTCATAGATATGTCTTGGTCCGAATTCAAGTGGTCAAGATTATGAGCCTCATCCCTCTGAGAAAGGGGTGTGTATGAGTGGATGGTATCCACCTCAATATCTTTAGTGATATCAGAATAACTATCCCACTCATATTCATTGGAATCGGTTTTAGAATCACTGTCACAGGTTACCTTGTTGTATCTAACAGGTATTTTGTATGGGGAGAAAAGATTACTAATGATTGACACCATTTGAGTAGCTTGCTTTGATTCAGGGTTGGTGCTTGCGTGTACTCTTTGCATTTGTTCATACATTGTCTCCCCTTTATGAGTAGCGGTTTCTTCAGGTGGTGGTTTCACCTTGGTTTGATCAGGTTCTTGCACATGATGTACTTTCTTATAAGAAGCTTCTTCCCTTTGAATGGCCAGTTCTTCTTGTTGATTCTCATTTTCTTGATGTTTTTTCTCCTTCCTTATTGTTTCTACTGCTTGGTGTAGTGCTTCTTGCCATGAGTCTTCATTATATTTTTTCTTCTCTCCACTAAGGTTTTTCATAGTTATTTTGCTTCTTCCTAGGTTGTACATGTTATCCATACCCAAGTCCTGTTTTGTCTCTCGCAAATTCTGTAGGAGGTTATAGGGGTTCTATAATTTCTTCTTGGCACTTGCCAATAGGTCCTTTGTTTTTGTATCCCATTTGTTGCATGATCCAGAACCGGTTTCCATATTGTTTTATTGGTACAACCAATTCTATGGTAGCATCTCTGACTTCTTCTTCATCCTTCTATATCCAACTAATGATGTTTTTATCATCTAATTCATTGGCCAGTGTGCCCGATTGGATAAATTTATCATCAAACTTGGTGATGTGTTGGGTTACCCAATGTCATGATGTAGAAGATTGTCCATAAGATTTTGGTGATACTGGCAATTTAGATAGACATAAGGATTCAAAAGAATACTCCCCCATGCCTTGGTCCTTTATTTTCATCTTTTGTTTAAGTCTATGGATAGAGACTTGAGTTCTTCTTGATGATGATTGAATGCTGAGGAAGCTTAGGCCTCCCTGTTGTGTGGAACTAGGCTATCTTGAGCTGCCCCCATAGTATTGCAATACTGGAAAGGGTTATTATTTGGAGATATGGAAATTTCCTATACATTGTAGGGAAATTTGATACATTTATGGTATGTGGAAGTTACTTCTTGCATTTCATGGATCCATGGACGACCCAATAGTATATTGTATGTCAAGTCTATGTCCAAGACCTGGCACATGGTGTCTTTTTGTAGAGGACCTACTTGAATGGGTAGTATTATAGCTCTTTCAGATGATCTCTCTTCATCATCATAGACTTTGATGGTGATTTTATTTTTTGGATCAATAGACTGCTTAGAGAAGCCCAATGCATGGATAAGCTTTAAAGTACAGATATTGAGACTAGCTCCTCCATCTATTAACACCCTTTTAAGTTGATGTTTATAGACTAATACTTCGATATGGAGTGGGGTGTTGTGCGGATGACTCAAGGAGATGTCATCATGTTCGAAAAAAGATATGTGATGTGGCCCCATCAAATGGGCCACAATGGCTTGGAATCATTCAATATACAGATCATTTGGAATGTTTGTTTTGATAAGCCCTTGTTCCAAAATATCCTTGTGTTTAGGCAAAAGTTTGAGTAACTCAAGTATATATATTTGAGCGGGAGTTCTTCGTAGCTAATTAACTAAGCTATATTGAGTCTTGGGGAGGGTTGTTGATGTTGATGTGTTCCCTTCAAAGACATATTTTTGCGCTCTGGTTGTCACATTTATCGATGCATATTCTTGTTTGTCCTTTATTTTTGTGACATACTTGACTGTCATATATTGATATGCGATTGATGGTGTTCTCATATAGGTGATTAATACAGGCCCCCTTGGTGTTGTTTTATTTTGATGCTCCTCCCTTGTCGTAATTTGGAAGAGGATTTTTGAAGGATTCATGGTCACCATTCATTTTGTGACCATCAACTATTAAATCACCTCTATCTATCATGTCCTGAACTATGTTCTTTATCCTCATGCAATCATTTTTTTTATGTCCTTTGTTTCAATGAAAATCACAGTAATGTGAGTCATTCCACCAAGGTGGTTTGACCTAGGGTTCAAAGTTGCTTGTGGCTGGTAATGCGATGATCTTATTTGCCAAGAGTTCTTGAAACATTGATTCTAAGGTTTGTCTGAATGGTGTGTATATGCGTTGATATGGAAAAGTATTGGTGTTGCCTCTCTGGTTTGTGTTGTTTCCTTGGTTAGTTTTGTTGCCTTGATGGTTTTTGTTGGTGTTTGATGTAGAAGCTCCTTGATTGGTAGTTTACAGATAAGTGTTAGTGCATTGATTAACACTTTTCTTATCATTATTTAATGGTGTGTTGCCTAATAAAGTCAATGCTGGTTGTTTAGACCTTACATTATTGTCATCAACTACCCCATTATTAATAATGTTGTTGTTCCTTATCCAGAATCTAGATATGTCCAAAGTGTTGTTATTGTTTTGGTTGCTAAAGGTGTTAGTATTTGATGAATGAATACCTTAAAGAACTTCAACATTCCTTTTTTAATGCAAGCTTCCTCTACTTGGATTCCATTTTCTATTAATTTGGAAAAGGATTGCATGCATTGGAGTTTGAGTTGATAACTCATCTCACTATTCAGATTGTCGATGAAGATTTCCATCTTTTCCTTTTTAGGCACATCTTGAGGATATCTCGAAACCATGTGCCTCCACCATTGCTCTAAACACTATAAATGTTTCATTGCTCTTTTGTTTCATGTTACAGACATCCAGCATGGTGATTGTGTGTTGAATGTTATAGGAGTATTGTGTTATGAATTTGTTTACCAACTCATCAAATGATCTGATGGGAGGTGTAAGTTTAGACAACCGCTCCATTGTTTTCCCTCCCAAATTTCTTGGGAATAATCTCATTAAGTAAGCATCATTATGAGAAAAATCTAAGATCATGGTACAAAATTCATGAACATGATCATGGGGATCACTTTTACCATCGTATTTGTCATACTTTGGTATATTTGACTTTGGGGGAAAAGGTACCATGTTCAATCTCATATCAAAAGGATACAGACAAATCTCATCCAAGGAGTATCATATCTTAGTTCCCTGTTGCATGTCTCGCATTTGTCTTTGAAATGTTTGGAGTTGTTGTGCAAGAGAAGCCATGGGTGCATTTGTCCTTCGATGGGAAGCTTCCCCTCATTCATTAATATCATCCCGATTTTGGGCATGGTTTTGTTCATGGGTGTTGTCTTGTTCATGGGTGCAATCTTGGTTGCATATGTTTTCCGGATCATGTGTCTCTTCTTCTCTTCGTTGTTATTGATAGACATAGTTTCTTAACCTTGTTATTGGAATCCTCTCATCTATATTCCTCAATTTTTTTGTGTCGAAATCCTCAGGAATGTTGACTCCTTTTCTAGTTAGCATGAGTAGATATTTTTCCTTATCTGCTTCTATAAGTCTTTCTACAAGTTTTTGGAAAGCTGCATTTTCTTGACATTATTGGAGAAGTTCTTTGGTGATCTCAGTTTCTTCCATATTTGCATACTCATCGAAAGGATTGGACAATCTACGACCCATACTCAATTCTGGTTGTGATTCCTTCTGTTTGTTTCTCTACGATCGAGTGATAGTGGGCATTAATATATATTTACCGTGATGAATTCTTCCTCTTCTATATGGGCTTTTGGTGGAGTTGGTGGCTTAGGCCGAGCTTCATTATAAGTGATAAGGAACTTTGGGAATAAAGCGGGATTAATCTTTCCTCCATGATTTAGGTGTTGGTTGAATGGTGCTTTCTGAATGTAATTCCTACTTCTTAAAGGCTCCTTATCAAACTTGTTTGTTTTCCCTTGGATATACAATCACATGTGATGCAAGAATGCTTGATGTGATGCAAAGGGTTGACGATTGATATAAAGAAATTTATTCCTTTTAACAGATGTCTTAGAACTAGGTTGTCTCTTCTTCAACTTAGTCTTTTGATGAAGACTTTTTATTCTCAAAATATGAGGAGTGCTCATACACAAATGATCAAAGATTTGATGCTGATGTTGATGTTGATGCAAATACTTCATTTGAATACTCAAGTTTACATTATCAGGTATAGGTTTAGTTCAATTCGCCTCGACGACAAAGTGTGTCAAATGGAAACTTGATTTGACAACTTGAGGACCCAACTAGGTATTTGTTTTGATAGGATCTGCTGGACGGTGGAAATTTGATCACTATCTTGATACTCCTTAATTTTGTTGGATGAAGTCCAATCTTAAGATAGTTGATGTTTTGGAAACTCATTCTAAGAGTGCTTTGTTGGATTTGGAAATTTTCTCACTAATGATCTATTTCAAAGTTCTATTGCTGGATTTCCTAAAGGACCAGAAATGGTATTTGAAACTGTTGATAAAAATTTCCCCAAGTGAATGGTTAGCTCTCTGTTTTTCACTAATACTAATCATGTACTAAAAAGAAACCTAATGCACTAAAGAAAGTTCTCGAAGTGCTACAGAATGTTCACTATGCTGTATTTTGCCTATCCCATGCGCCACTTCAGACTATTTTGATAAGAAATTTGCTGGATAGGTTATGCGTTAACATGTGCCTGTTATGTGCTAATGTGTTGGTATTATGGATGACTTCATCATGTATTACATTGGTTTTGTCATTGATGTCAACACTTATATTCTTGGAGGTTTACATTGTGTTCACCGATATGGTTAGTGACTTATGCACAATCATCGGTATGTGTTCACAAGTAGGTTATATTGTTGACCAGCAACGATGATGACTTGTTATCATCTAGAGATCATTTGGTTATGTCGAAGACATGGATTGGAAGTTTGGTTTTGGTGTTTTTCTTATTGGTCTAATTGGGTTGACAGATTTGCCTTTACCGAAAGATAGGTCTAGGTTATGGACCGGTACATGTTATCTATTCCATATTAGCACAACACGTTATGAAGATGGTTTATTGATTGGTAAATGTATTGAGCCAACATGTTGTATGGCATCAAGACATATGTAATTTATTTAATTTTAATATCTTTAGTGAGCCAACCTATACATTTGGTCTTAGGTTTTGTATAAAGGATTGTAAGATCTTATTGAAGATCATCATGATGAGTGTGTTCGAATATTGAAGAGCGAATATTAAGCAGATCCTTGTGCAAATCAGACAGACATTATTTGAAGGTGTTTTAGTAATCATGTTAAGAGCTTAAACCGGTACTGAATCCAACATTGCAGATGCTATTTTGAGGAGTACATTATCATTGGATTTAACCATCCAATTATAGTTAGTGTGACTCCTATTTTGTGATTGAGCAGTGAGCTCTAGGCAGTTGGCCTTTCTGCATGTGCAGACCCCATTTGTATACACTTACTATCTATAGTAGTATCATCTGATTGTGGGTAAGGTTTCCCACCATGGTTTTTCCCCTTACCGGGTTTCCAAGTCAAAATATTTGGGTCATGTGTTGTGGATGTTGTTTCTCTTCATGTTTCATGCATTAAGTTATACCAGTATTGCTATTTCTGTTAATCTGTTTTATCGGCACTTAAGTTTGGTTTACCGACATTAAGTTTAAGTTGGAATAACTTGCATTTGGGTTATAATTTATTGACAATTTATTGACAACTAATTCAACCCCCCTCTCAGTTGTCCTTCCCGGGTCCTAACATAATGTTTGATATGAAAGTGCTATTATGTATCTTGCATGCGCTAGACTGATGCTGATAAGCACTACCTTAAATTTTCCAGTATGATACTGATTGTGCACCAAGTTGAGTAATGAAAGCACTATGTTTTGGTGAAAATATTCTACTGAATGCTCGAGATGCATTAGGCTGTTGTTCCTATGCACTAACTATCCTAATTTATTTTTTTGATGTTTTTGTTGTGATGTTGAAAAATAACACTTGTGATTTGATGGATGATTTTTTGAAAATGACTTGAAAACACGACATATAGAAGAGATAACAATTTGTCTATGCTAAACAAGTAGTGTATGTTCTTTTGAGGATGTTTTCAAACCCCTGATGTTTTCACTGGTTTTGATTACAAAGAAGACATATCATGTAGACTCTTTATTCAATGATCATCAATAATATCATATTCCACTAGTCTCAATACTCTGTTAGCTCAAACAACCTTGTCACCCCCTAGGGGGGACCCGATTTTTTGCCTTTTGCCATAAATTAATCTAAAGTGAATTGCTTCACAATTGAGTAGTTATCATCGGAGATATATGGCGAGTGCTCTTGGGGGAGGATTCTTCCCCACCCTTGCACTATGATATTTCCAATGTTTGGCGACTGACTTGGTTCAAAGTTGCTAATGCTAAGGTTGTTAATCAGGCTACCATTCATCCTTCAATGATAAACTCCCTCGGGAGGCTCCCCAATCTTTAGAAAAAAGGCTTTACATATCTTAAAGATACTGGGGGAAGACTAATCACTGAGCAAAACCATTCAAGGGGAATTTCGTCAGCCTCCACATTTAATTATATTGGGTTGGAACACTTGGCGATAAATTAATTTCCCACTTAGGTCATTCCCCTCTCACTGATCACTAATGGCACCCGAAGGGCAACTTGGGAGGGTAGGCCTTCTAAAGGATTTAGTTGCTTGAAGTAAAAGAAAGCATAAGAGTGGTTTGGCTTTTTTATCACCCAATTAGGGGGAGATCATATACTTTCCACTTTCGAGACAAGCCAAACAATAGTCCTTTTACCTTCAAGGCAATGATTTTCTAAGATCTATTTGGAGATGTTTCTCCTAAAATCATGCTGTTCTTTTTTAGCTTTTCATATAAAAAATGTGTGTTTCAAAACTTTGGAAAATTTAGCTAGTCAACAAAATAAAATTGTGCAACCAATCATCAAGGAAGATCTTTTTATTTTGCACCAAAATAAAAGTGAGATCCTTTTTAACTTTGCAAAAATAAAGGTTTGTTTGTAGTTCTTTTTAACCTTTTGCAAAAATAAAAAGTAAGGTCTTGTTTTAAGAATCAAAGAAATGATGAGGTTCTTTTTAACTTGTACCAAAAATAAAGTGAGATCCTTTTTAACTTTGCAAAATAAAGGTTTGTTTCTAGTTCTTTTTAACCTTTTGCAAAAATAAAAAGTAAGGTCTTGTTTTAAGCACCAAAGAAATGATGAGGTTCTTTTTAACCAATGGGAAATGAATTATATTTAAACTAACTTGAAAAGATAGGAAAAAAGAACAATCAACTTCCTAAATCTAACTCCTCCAATCTACAAGAAATGATTAGTAACCTGCAATAAAAGAAAGTTAGTGAAAAAAACTTTAAATCTTAGGCAGGCTTACACAAGCCTAATTTTCTAACTCCATTACAAACTATCCTTTTTCTCTGTCAGAGTGATGCACTGAACTTCTGCATAGATAAAGGTATAAAAGTGCTAAAGGATGACTCCTACGCACTACTCTTATTCTGGAATGTGCTACGCTAACACGTCTATGGGTAAGAAAGAAACATAAAATGTTATGCGCTAAAAATAAGCTCCAAAGCGCTACAAGAAGGCTCCTATGTGCTAAATAGTGCAATGAGTGCGCTACTATTTTCCATAGATGTGCTAAAGTATATTCTAGACGTGCTAATAGGGTATTCCAACATGCTTGTAATCCTTCTCCTGCACAAAAAATAATGTTATTTATGGGGATGTTCCCCATGGTGGGCACAAGAAATGTATGCGGGAAAATGCAGTGATGAAAATGAACAAGTCAAATTCAAAAGACCTACACACCAATGAGACTCTTGGTGCAAGTATATGAGCTGATTCAATCAGTTCAAATTCCCAAGGGGTGTCCCATTTTTCTCTATCTCACAAGATCCCTAAAGTCAATATTTTTCTCTCAGATTATTGAGCAAACTGACTTTGGAATGACAACTCCAAGAACAATTGATCTTTGATTTATATGTATGAATGCATTCTAAGATATATATGATGTTTAGAACTATGATGATTAAGCTAGTATGAAGATGATGATATGATAAAGGATTAGCAAATTTATCCTAACATGATATACTAGTCT
The DNA here is from genome assembly GCF_030272615.1 of Cryptomeria japonica. Taxonomy (NCBI): domain Eukaryota; kingdom Viridiplantae; phylum Streptophyta; class Pinopsida; order Cupressales; family Cupressaceae; genus Cryptomeria; species Cryptomeria japonica. The sequence goes on along the minus strand of NC_081415.1, from coordinate 669,488,545 downwards.
AGCATGAATATTCTATGATATGAAAAATACTCCTAAATGCTATTTATCATATTCTAACAAAAAGAGGCTAAAATGTTTAGTAAATTAGACTATAATGTAGATGAATGAAAGATTGTTGAGATGAAAATGAGGAATGCGAGCTCTATTTATAGGTAAAATAGGGAAATGGATGGTTAATATTGAAATCTTAACAAGGGATCGGTTTGAAAGTTAACCAATCCATGTTTACAATTCTCACCAATGAAATGGTGACAATTGTCAACAAAGGGTTGCTTGAGAGGAGATGTAAGAAGCATTAAATGCTTGAGAATACATGATGGTTACCCTAGGAGGTAAGGATTAAGGTTAGGTTAGGGTTAAATCCAATGGATAAATATTTTACCCAAGGGTAAACTCTTGTGCAAGGGTTAATAGGATAACCAAGGTTAAAGCCATGAATGCTTGATGAGACCCTTGGGCTAGATGAGGGTTAAGTTAGAGGAAAGTCTCTAATAATGCAAGAAGGTTGAGCTAACCATTAATGGTTAGGAAGACTTTGAGGGTTAACTTGTTGAAGACATAAAGCCTTTAATACATTTCAAAGACTTTGGAGGCTTTGAGAAGTGACTTCTCTTTGCTTAGGAATGTGACAATAATTAGGAGATGAATTAGGCTAAATTGGAAGTGATTAGAAGAATCTAGAAGGGCTTTAGGAAGCAAGTGGGAGATGTAGGAAAATGCAAGTGGATGGAGGAGGATTTTAATTAAAATAAAATTACTTTATTTCAACAAAATAGATGCAATTTGCATAAATACAAGTTGGGGGATTTAAATAAATAAATTAGATTTATTTATTTGCAAGGATTAATTTAATTAAATATAAATTTAATTAAAAAGGGAGGAGAATTAATTAAATAAAATGAATTATTTAATCAAGGGATAGAAAAGGCTTATGTGAATTTAATTAAATAAAGTGAGTAACTCATTTAATCAAAGAGATGAATGTGAATAAATTTATTAAATAGAATTTAATTAATAGGAGCAATGGGGTTAAAATAAATATTAAATATTTATTTAGGAAAGTGGTCAGATTTACACATCTACACAATCATATCATAGATAAAACTAAATATTTGATTAGTTTCATTTATAATATGGTTTTATTTTTAACTTAATGTTACTTAATTGAATCTAACGATTACTCTAAAAGTTCATCGAACATGGCAGTAGATTTTGGAAAGTCAAATACTCTAAACCTTAAAATAGATAACCTTGATGATGGTGGCTTTAGGATTTAACATTATAGTTCCATTTAATGTTCAATTAGGTTTAAGGTTAGTGTTTAATTAGTGTTAAGGTTTTATAGGTTTAATTGTGCAATTTAGGTTTGGGTTTAGAGTTAGGCTTTAATTTGGTTTAGTAGATTAGGATTCGATTTCCTTAGGTTTTAGGGTTAAGGTTTAATATTTATGATGGATTTGTTGGAGTAAATAGTTTTGAATATTTATGTTTACTTAAGTTTTAATTTAGGTAACATCATAAATATTAGTTAGATGGATAATTGTAGAGTTATATTTGGACTCTAATTCTTCCAGATGGAGACACTTGTCCAAGTCTTGTGTACTCCCATCACCTTCTCTTGCCTTTTTAAGAAAGGATCCTTGTACATTCATACTCACCTCATTTCAATATAATTGTATGTGTTGAATCTCTCTTAGTTGTGGAGGATTTTCTAAAAATTGTCTCCTAGGTTGGGCGGAGACACCTACATGGTATCAAAGCCTCCCATTCTACAACTCCTTCGTATTTAGATAGTCTTCATCATTTTTAAGTTTTGAGGTCCTGGATTGTCTTGATCTATTTGGTAATTGGAGGCATTCAATTTTTAAAGTGCCTCATCCTTGGATCAACCTTGGCATTTCTGATTGTGGTAAATGATTTCATTCACTCGTGGCTTGTCTTTGTTTGGTGATCAAATTTCCCTATCCTAAATTGTCAACTGTGGACCTCTATTGCAGTAAATTGCATGTTTATAATAGGAATTGGTTCTTTATTTCAAGAGTGGCTGATGATATTTTATAAGTGGAAGAATGATGAGTAGTTTTGTCCTGGTGATTATTGGCATGCATCAATTTCTTGTTTAAGCATGTGGGAGCTATGTTAGTCTCTATTCATTGATTTCTTGAGCTTGAACTATATAATTCATGTTAGACCGATAGTTTGTTTGGTTTGAGGCTTTTATTTGCATTGTTTCTTTGTGAGAGGTCATATTTCCCACCACTGAAGTATTCAACTTGATTGTGGAAATGTAGAATTAAAAGAGATATTTTGTTGTGAGGAAATTTGCTTGACTTGTGAGATTTATTTTTCATTAGGATAAACAGGTTTTGAGGGGACCAGAAAGCCCGTACAACAAGTTTTAAAGGGACCCAAAACCCTCAGATTTTTACGGATCTAGAACCCACAATGGGATGCTACAGACAGAAAGATAAAGCATACATAGTAGACAATAGTAAACCAAATGCCAGCCAAAAAAAAGGATCACACACTACAAACCATGTTGGCCAAATTAACAAATCTAAAAATAACTAGATCTCAGAGATAGAGAACAAGGGTTTGACTGGCACCCACAACCAACTAGCAGGGTTAGGCCAGGACTCCTTAACATGTAGTAGAAACATCAAGAGAACATCAATACAACCTTCACCTAACTAAAAATAGAGATTGGACAATCTATGCCCTTGAAAATTGCCACCATCTAGCCTGGCCCTGAAAAGAGAAAAATACATGGGTTTTTCTAGGCTCCCTCAACCTTTAGAGTGGGTTTTATAGGGATCCCACACCTAGATAGGGCTTTAAAAAAGCACCAAAAACCTTCAGCACCAAAATACTCATACATGTGAATCCTCTAGGCATAACCAGCAGCATCTGACTCCACCTTGATAGAAGATAAAGCACCTCCAGCCACATACATCTCCCCCCCCATAGAAGACAGACCCACCTTAATAGGAAAAGTTGGAGAAGCCCCAAGATGCAAACAGTAAATCATAGAGCACCAAGCCATGGAGCCACGAAGAAGGTCCGAATAACCCTAAAGAAAATAGGGTCCAAAATAAGCATGAGGCACATGAGGAAGAAATGAACCCAAAACAAGAGACAAAATGGGTTTTATATAGGCTCCCTTAACCTTAATCTAAACCAAAGAAACATGGGCTATAATATATCTCCCAAAATTACTAAAAACCACCCCATAGGGATTTAACCGGCTCCCTAAACTAGAAACACTGGGTTTTAGCATGGCTCCTAGAACCATGACAATAAAAGACGAAAGAGAATTCCAAAGGGAAGAAGCCAACCAAAAAATTTCCCTACAAATACTCACGAGAAAAACAACCAAGTCCAACTCCACCTCAATAGAAGTTGCAGTCACCTTAATAGGCCACTTAGCAGACAACCCATGAGAAAGCAAACAAGGAAAGAAACCAAAAAAGACCACCAACCTCAAACCACACTCCAACAAGGCGCAGAACCAAAGACCCCGCAAAGCTCTCATCAAAAGAAAAAACCCCGAAATAAGAGAGGGGTTCCAGAAAACCAACCCAAGTGGAAATCCCGAATAGGGGATGACACCCACAAAAACCCCCAAAAGAGAAATAGTTGAGAGGTGCCCTGCAACCATCTCCACAAACCAAACCAACAAGTCCTCTAAGTCCTCAGTGGAGAACCCTTGTTTCACAACAGGGAGAAAAGGCCAAAACACAGGAAAGAGGATGGGGAAAAATGAATCATCTCCCCATCACCATCATTGTCATCATCAGCTACACCAGAATCATCTGCTGACAAAACCCTCTATTGCCCGCTTCCTCCTACGCTCCCTTTCCTGCCCATCACCGATGCCATAGATTAACTCTGACTTCTGAGATTTGTTGTGACTACTCTTTAAAGGTATTTTTTCTCGTATATGGCACTGTAACTACATTTACCTTCATTTAGTTTTGTCCTCAAATTCATTAGTTGGCCTCCATATTTTCCATGTGATTTTATGTCTACAAGATTGGCTACATTAGGCCCGTGTTGGTCAATTTGTTGGTGCATCAAAGGATTTTGGGCATCTTGTTTTTTAAGGATTTGTAAAACATGATTGGGTGGAGAAAGTCCTTCTCAATCTACATTTTTCTTTGGCCATGTGTATTATATTTTCCTTCGAGGTTAGAGCATTTTTTGTGAAAGACATGTCTTTGTGGTTGTCATATTGATGAGGATTTTATCATCCTACGTGGTGGAGATTCTTGCAATGATTATAGTTAAGACATTTTATAGTTGCTTATCTATTGTTTAAGATTTGAGTCGTACTCTCATTTGATTGGACTCAAATATTCATTGCAGTGGTGGTTTTATTATTACAAATTCTTATATTCATTTTTACTTGCAACACATTGTTTGAGCAATGTTGATATATTGGCCTTCTTCACTCCTTTTTTGGTGCATTTAATATGTGATTTGTTGTTCCATGTGATGTGATTCGATCATGCTTGGTTGTTGGGCCCACATTTAATGCTTGAAACATGAGGTATTTTCTAGGCTCAAAATTTTTTGGCTAGTAGTACCTTACAATTTGTCTTGGTAGGCATTCATATTTGCCAATCTTTTTCCTTACCAATAGGGATCAACTTCAATTTTCTACAGGATCTAAATAATTCTTTTTTGTCTGATTAGTACATTTACTATTGTCACCCATAGAATGTGTTGTAGTATAGCATTAAGATTTTATCTCTCTTCAATCATGGGCCAACTTTATTTGCCTTCATATTCAATGACACCAAATCTTGAGTGTGGCGATTTCATGAGAAATGTTGTCTATGAAAGTGGTTATGAGTACAGGGGTGGAACAAAAATCCACCAGTGGACCCTACCACTGCTCTGCTCATTGGTGCCCTTTATGCAATGGGTGACATATTTTATAGCTTGTTGAGTTGATACCAATCCCATAAAGGATCAAGTCTTTCCCTCAGATGCTTAAGAGGAGTGGGCCTCTTTTTTCATTGTTAGGCCCTAATCATGTTTTTTCTTCAAATGGACATAACTTGGATGTCCAAAGTCTATTTTTAGCAAATGAAGTATCATTAGAAAGGTGGTTCCATGCACTATTCATTGGTGCAAATTTTTTGTAACCATATTTTTGTAGACATGTGGAAATGTAATTTCACATCATGTATTTGGGGATTTTGCATAAATTGTGCCATATTATTGTAATCACACTGTATCATATTAAAGTTTCCTGGGGGTTTTTGTAGAGTCTTTGTTGTTTACCAATCATAGATTTTTCAAAGTGAGTGTAACTCAATAAAAACATATGAATTAGTAGGATTCATGCCTCATGCATGTGTGTAGTTCAATGCACACCCTTTTTTTAGTTGTAGGTACTATATTGGTCACTTCAAATCTCAAGTTGTTTGTTGACATGATATCAATGAAATATCAGTTAGCATTGTGGGGGGTATATACTATTTGTGCCAATGATTCCTTGGTTTCACTTGAATTGAGTCACCACACTCTTGCATTCCTATTTTGTGGAGGCAATCATCCTCAATTGATCTTGGATCTTTAGACTATTGCACCTCGATTTTCATCTTGCATTTATTGAGTAGTGATGATGGGATCACTTAGGCAACTTCATTGTTTTCATATTGATTTTAAGATCACTCATGCAGATTTATGTGTCATCTGGGTTGCATAGAAATTTTAAGGTCACTCATGCAGATTTATGTGTCATTTGTATTTTTTGATAGATATTATTGCCATTGTTGCCATCTGATCATTGTTTCAGTAGTGTTGTTTGGGCCACTCATGCAGATTGTTATCTTCATGATCTTAATCATCATGTTTTTCAAAGGAGTATCTTTAGTTACAACACCATAGTAGTCCTTGTCAGTTGTCTACAGCTTCATGCTTTAGTGATGTTCTTCATGCTTTTAAGACATCATTTGGAGTCTTCTTAATCCTTAATTGTTCTCTTTATGGAGAGAGTTTTCTCCCACAAGGTTTTTCTCCTTTTATCCATTTGTGAGAGAATGATTTGTATTGTAGCTATACATGGGTACCTAACATGGATTTTTTGTCAGACCCATAAGGCATCTCATATTGCATTCTTTACTCCCTAAGTTGCACTTAAGGGGAGGTGTTGGAGTAAAAAGTTTTGACTATTTACATTTACTTAAGTTTGACTTAGGTAACAACATTTATTAGGTAGATGGATAATTGTAGACTTATATTTGGACTCTGACTGTTCTAGATGGAGACACTTGTGTGATCCCATCACCTACTCTTTCCTATTTAAGCAAGATTACTTGCACATTTGTGCTCACCTCATGTCAATACAATCTCATGTGTCGAATTTCTCTTAGTTGTGGAGAATGTTTTGCAGATTGTCTCTTCAGTTGGGTGGAGATACCTATAGGATTAGATTATATTAGTTTAAAAATATTTAATGAGGACATATTAATTATAAATGAGATCACTTCATAAGACACTAATTAGGGTTGTCATTTATTTTTAAATATTAAAATAGGGTTACTATAAGGCTTAATTAAAGGTTTGGGGTTAAGGTTCAATTTGGTTGAGTGTTAAGGTTAGGGTTCATTCTAGTTTAACATTTAATTTGGTTTATGGTTAGGTTTAGGGTTTGATTTGGTTTAATATTTTGATTACAGGGAAAATCTGGTTTTGCAGGGACCAAAAACCCAAAGTCATAAAAAATAGCCAAAAACTATCTTAAACAACAACCATCTAGGACCCAACTGAAAAATAGATGTGAACCAACCCATAAAAACCATGGCAAAGCACCCCCACAGAATAACAACCAAGAAGAAAACCGAACTTCTAAAGAACAAAACTACAACGATTTGACCAATTTATCATTCTTCTGATTGACATCTTCATTGATATTCTTAACTTTATTAATGATGTTGTCAACAGGGGTCATACCCTTATCTTTTCTATGGAGCCTTATTGTTGGACCAGGTAGGGGCTTCTCATTCGCATCCAGATCTACATCCACATCCTCTGAGGGAGAACTTGATTTCTTATAGGTACCAACATTCACACCCTTAGCTATCTTGACCATCTTGGTGCTACCAGTGGGGAATTTTCCCTGAGAAATAGCATGAATAACTTTGGCTTGTTCATTGAGTCTACAAATACCAATGTTGGTATTGTCCATGGGAGACATACTTACCTCCACCATTGCACTGAAAATCTGCTGAAGTTTATTAAAGTCATTCTCTAGAGCCTTAATGAGCCCTTCGTGGTCCTCCTTAAGGTATTTAATCCCATTAGCCAGGGTATGCATATTCACAAGAATATTATCCAGGTCCTCATTGGGCGGATTGGCCTTCTCCTTGAGATTATTAATCTCTTGAGAAATCCAGGTGAACAAGTCATTTTGGTTATCCTGTAAATTCCTTAAGTTAATATTCGTAATCATATTCTTAGGGATCGAGGAACCCATCTCCTTAGGGATAAACCCACCATCACCAGTAGGAATAAAAACATTGAAACCCTAATTATCCATAGGCGTGTCCAAATCAATCTGACAGGCATTTAGCCACTTAGAAGAATTCTTGTTAACATTGAAAAATGGGGGCTCAAAGATTTTTGTTTTTCCCTTAGTGCTCGACATAAAAACTCTAGCCACCCTTTTACCCTTCACATCAGAACTAGGGTCCACCAAATTAGGGACATATTCAAGGTTGTCCTCCTCATCAGATAAAACAATTATTTTTCTTCTAATAGGGTTAGAGATTTTGGATAATGACAGATAGTATTTATTATAAATGTGAAAGTCTTCGTTCCCATCAAATCCACCTCTCAATCAAAAGAGGTTTCCCCATAATGAATACAGACATTCTTCTTGTATTCAATACTAGTTTTATCTCTTGAATTCCTCTCAACATGGATAGCCTTGGCATACTCTATAATCAACAGGATTAAGCCCTCATGGAGAACAGGGGAGGACACACTTTTATCATGAGCCTTAATGCTATTATTCAATTATGAGACCAAATAAAAGGGCAAGGAAATGCACTTGCTATGCCAAAAATGATTTAGAATAACGAAGTGATAGCTAAATAAGCTACAAAATTTATCGTCAAGGGTGAGGTAGCGCAATATAACCTCCGAGACCTCATACCATGGCTTCGGATGTGAGGATCTCTCCCACCCACTATCCTTATTCTTCATCACCTTCTCCCTTTCTTTTGGTAGGAAAATAGTTTCCATCATCATCATCACACATTTCTTAAATCCCTAAACAATTTGGTGCCCTAAATTATAGTGTTGGAAACCTTAGCCACCATCTCCTCAATAGCCTCCAGCTCCATACCAAGAACACCATCCTTCCACCCATGAACAAAGGCCTTAGTAATAATTTTATCTACACCATGAAGCGTCTTGATATAACTAGTCAAACCTCCTACCGAAAGTTCTTTCCATACTGCTTTCTTATTTTGCCATTTTTTATAGACTATGGGCTCCAAATGGTTCCTCTCTACCCCTAGCTTACAAAAATACAAATTCTCAACAACCTGCAACACAAACAGAGCTGAGCTAAACCAGATAAAAACAATTAAAAAACCACAAGAAAGTTTAGCTTTCTCCTCATAAAAGAAGTCCTACCTAGGACACCTTGGAAGATGTTATTCTCCATCATTTCTAAAAACCCCTTGATCTTCGCACAAATCATAATCATTGTATAGTAAGGTAAGAAGATCCACTGGGATCCAGTCATAAATGTTTGAAACTTTCCCACTTGGGAAGCTGACCCCAATGCTGACCAAATTATCCGCAACCTTATTACCTTCACAATAGACATGTGAAATTTTAAATTCATCAAAGTCCCTAAGAAGAATTAGGCTATCTTCAATAATATGTTTAATCAACCAACTAGGGGAGGAGGAACCCATTGAACAATTAATGATTCTTAGGGAGTCACACTCCAACCAAACCCTTCTCAAACCTTTCTCTTTTCCCAATTTGATACTAGCATAGGCTACGAAGGGATTTGGTTGAATGTTAAATTTGGTTTTCAAGGTGATTATTTCTATATCTTCAATAGGATTCTCCATGACCTAAATATTTGGGTTCAATTTGGTTTAGGGTTTAGGCTCAATTTGGTATAGGTTAAGTTTGAATTTGATTTTGAATAGAATTTGACCTAGGGTTTCATTTGGTTTAGTGGTAGGGTTCAATTTGGTATAGGATTAAGATTCAAATTAGTTTTGTGTTAGGGTTCAATTTGATCTAAGTAGGGTTAGGATTAAGGTTGGGGTTAAATTTTATTTATTATTTAGTTAGATTCAGGGTTAGGGTTTAGTTTGGTTAATGTTAGGTTTATGGTAGATTTTGGTTCATGGTTAGGGTTAAAGTTTAATTAGGTTTGATATTTTATTAATATTAGGGTTAGAGGTCAATTGAGGGTTAGGATTATAATTAATTTTTTTTAAGGTTAGGATTTGATTTGGTTTAGTGTTAGAGTTAAGTATCGATTTAGTTTAGGATTTGGGTTCAATTTGGTTCAAGGTGATATTTCAAGGGACTCTTAGTATATTTTTATTTCTTTTTATAGATCATAGTGTGATTAAAAATATTAATTCAAAACATTATCAGGTAATTAAATTTGAAATAATTTTATAATAATTACATGATAGTTTATGAATTAATATTTCTAGAACCATTTTTTTTTAATGATAGACTATATTGTGTATATGTGAAGATGAAGAAATTTTACCATCCTTCATCACATACAAATCCTTAGTATTGGTTTTTTTTTAATCCTTCATGGAAAGATATACTATAAACTTATAAAAGATTATATTTGATAGGAATAAAGAAATCTTTTATAGACTTTTTCAAAATAATAATGTTCTTACTTTATTCATATTTATAGATATGGAAAAATAATTCTAATGTAATCTTAATTTATTTTTAGTAATTAAATTATAGAAATGTCATGAAATTAAGAATTGAATGTAAAGCAAGTAATAGATATATAAACAAGAACAATTTTGTTGCTATATTGATATTTATAAATGTGAAAAAATACTAAGTACTTAAATTTTAGAAATATGGTGTAATTGAAATTATAGAAACATCTTTGTTCTTATTCATTAATTTTTTATTAATTCATAAAGTTCAATTTAGTTTATGGTTAAGGTTTATTTTAATTTTAGTGTTGTAGAGGTCGATTTGGTTTAGGTTTAAGTTTAAATTTAGTTTATAATCTTAATTTATTTTAAGTAATTAAATTATAGAGATACTATGGAATTGAGAATTGAATGTAAAGACAACACTTGGTTTTTTTAAAACAATAACAATTTTGTTACTATCTCGATATTTATAAATATAAAAAGATACTTTGACATAATTTTAATTTATTTAAGTAATTAAATTATAGAAACATCATAGAATTGAAAATATAAAAATATCTTCATTCTCATTCAAAGAAATCTTTCAAAGATTTTTTCAAAATAATAATTTTATTACCATCTTCATATTTATAAATATAAAAAGATAATTTTTGTATAGTCTTAATTTATTTTAAATATTTAAATTATAAAAAACATCATGAAATTGGGAATTGAATGTAAAGCAAACAAATATATATTTTAAAAATAATATTTTTGATATTATATTGAATTTATAAATATGAAAAAATATGTTTGAAATAGTTTCTTGATTTCTTTTAAGTATTTTTTTTTAGAAGCATAATGAAATTGAGAATTGAAAACCCTTCGTTATTTTTTAGCATTGGTATGAGGATAATAGCTTTCTAATTAAAACAATTTCAATTTTTTTTTTCAAGAATCAATGATGATATTTTAGCATAAAAACATTGTATTTTTTATGTTCTACTTCTACAAAAAAATGTATTCCTTGTTGTTAGATGTTGATATGTTGATTGAAGATGAAAGTAATCATTATCAATAACATTTATAAAATTAATATTGTCATCAGTTATATCTACAAAATCAAGGTTAGTACCAGTTACATCTACAAAATCAGAATTTCCATCCAAGTTTCTCAATATTTCCATAATCATGCATATAACAAGACTTAATTAAAAGTTAGAGTTTTTTCTACTTGAAACTAATCTTTTTTGCAACTATACATAAACAAAAACTTGATTAAAGGTTGTGATTGAATAATTCAATTAATAAAATATTTCCTTGTGTAGACTGCATTGCGAACCTACAACCTTAATGTAAAGAGGAATACATAAGACAAACTAAAATCAAATGAAATTAAAAAATGTTTTGATTATTTTCTTTTATAAAAAATCATCACATGAAAATTAAATTACAATAGTATTCGACAATCTAACTCATTTTCATTAAATTTGTAACTTGTAATTACAATAAAAAGATAATAGAAGTATTTATATAATGCATTGAAGACAGTCAAACTATGTTGGGCCTCTCAAATGTTTTCTCCATTTCTGTCATCTCCACCCATAATGACCCATAATGCATGAAAAAAATTAAAAAACAAACAAAACAAACAATTAATACTCTTCCTATGTTGTAAAAAAAAAATCTTTCTGAACACCATGCCACCTTGCCTTCTTCGTAAGGAATTTTTTTTTACTATCTTATAGAAATAATATAATATTAATATATCTCATTTTATAATATTATTACAAAAAAAATATTAATTTAAATATTTTAAAGATAGGAATAAATTATTTTTCATTTTGAAAATATTTTTAAAAAATTATCATAAATATTCTTTAAATATGAATTTAGAAACTTTTTTTTAATAAAGTCAATTTTTAAGAAGATGTCCTTATTAAGAAATAATGGTCCTAAAAATTAATAATATAAAATAATATAGCAATTTATTTTTTTACTATCTTACATAAATAATATAATACTAATATATATAATTTTATAATATTATTAGAAAAAACTATTAATTTAATTTTTTTAAAGATAGGAATAAATTGTTTTTTATTTTTTAAATATTTAAAAAAAAATTATCACAGGCATTCTTTAAATATGAATTTAGAAACTATCTTTAATTTTCTTATTATTCTCTAATATACCATATCTAAAAAAAAATAAAAAAAATTGCAGTGCACAATTCTAAAATTTGATAATGATAATAAAGGAAATACTTTTTTTGTTTTCGAAACAAAAACACTTTGTATTTAAAAATGATATAATCTAATAATAATAAAATCTAATAATAACAAAGTTTTTTTTTTTTTTTATGGATATGACAAATAAATTAAATGACTTTTGTTTTTCTTCATGAGGTTTTACATTAGTATGTGAGTGTAATAATTTAAATAAAATAAAATAATTTAAATAATATAGATTATGCTTTTTAAAAAAATCATACTTGTCCAAGTGGTTGAGCTCAACTGGTTAAAACACTGGGTTCTCATGGTGGAGACCCAAGTTCAAATCCCAATAGGGACATCAAAAAAGGAATTCTAAGCTGTGACTCTTGGCCTTCCATAGGATGGGGAAGGTCTTGGGGTCAATCTAATCAAACACAATAATAATAATAATAATAATAATAATAATAATAATAATAATAATAATAATAATAATAATTCAAAGATATGTAATGGGGATGGGGCCCCCTACTATGGCCGCACTGGTTCGTAGCTCCAGTCAAAAGCTATTCAGGCTTTGGCCAATTACCTATCCAAAAACTTTTTTTAAAAATCATACTTCCATATGCGTTGAAAGAAAACTTCAGTTTCCTCTTTATGCATTGACATGTATTCAATAATAATTTTTTTATTGACAAATTGGTTGATGGCCAAATGCACATCAAATTAAATGACTTTCGTTTTTATTGACAGAGAATCTTACTTCTATCTGTGAGCATAATATGCCTCTTGGTGTAATTATTAGTTCTTGTCAAAATTATGGTGGATGGAGTCTACTTAAACAATGAATAAATGAGATTATTGTTGAAATTTTCTTGTGTTAAATTTAAATCTAATGTATTGAAATGAATAGTTGGTGATTGGGGTTTTTTTTTTATGCATGTGAGAGATGGACGACATTGGTGGACTATGGCACATAGATTTCAATGAAATGGGCTAGTAAAAAAAAGGAAGGACATTAAAACAATTTGCAAATGCCTTTTCTTCTAGTGTTGAGTGTGGAAATCTATGAAATTTTTATATTTTTGTTATATGTTTTTGAAACATGGTGGTTTTGACATCCTTTGTATGTCAAGATTGAAATATAGGATTTAGTTGGTTAATATATTTGTTTGTTGTATTAATCAAACAAGGATGGACAAACCTTTTTTTCTTTCCATTTACACTACAATATAATACTTCTAAGAATATGATAAGTATAATAACGCATGATCTCATTTATGAACACACCTTACCAATTTAGTTTAATACAATAATTTTTTTTTTAATACAATAAGTTTTTATGAAATATTTTAATATACATAGAATTTGGAGAGTTCATCAAAATAGGAGTAAATATAGTCTCAGATAGGAAAATTCATTCCCCTGACTTCTAAATCTCAATGATAATGGTTTTATAAGAAATATCAATGTCTTCGATTAAGGGGAAAACAGGTTTTGAGGGGACCCGAGACTATACAATAGGTTTTGAAAGCACCTAAAACCTTTTGGAATTAGTGAGCATCCAAAACCCCTACAAGGAATACTGCAGAAAATACTTCAAGAGATAACATCAACCACCACACCACTAAGTCAAAACAAATAAGCCTCAAGGAATTGGTTAATCCTACAACAAGACCTAGGCCATTAAGACCTCCAATAATCCTTAACATAGGGTTTTTCTAGGCTCCCTTAACCTTTAACATGGGTTTTACCAAGGCTCCCATAACCTTAACTTTTAGGGACATTAAATTATTACAAACTAAACTTAGTAGAAGAATGGGTTTTGAAAAGGCTCCCATAGCCTTCACCTGGTGAAAAAACATGATCCTTGAAAGCACAAAAATATTGAACTACACCTTGGTGTCCACCTTCATAGGAGACATAAGATATGTTGGCAAATGCACACTCCAATGCAAAATTGTAGGTGATTGAAGGTATTGTCATTGATGGTAACCTTGCAATCCTATGGCACCAGTACCGATAGACTCTACACCAGCAGATAGTTTGCCAACAACGGCAAAGATGATTACCCGCACCCCAGCCAACGGGATTTTGTTTATTACATTTTGCATTTAATTGTAATATCTTTTTGTAAGTCGACAAGGCAAATTGTAATAGGACTCATATATAAGTATGAGATCTTGTAGATCATTTAGGATGCGAACATGGTTAGATTATTGCAGAAGTAATATGCAAATATAAAGGTAGATTTTGGAGTAAGGTTTATGGTTATTGTATAAGCTTAAACCAGTACTGAACCTGGCATAGAAGATGTTGAACCAAAGCAGTACATTATATTGGATTTGCATAATCCATTTTGTAAGTCAGTGAGACTTCCTTTTTTAATTAAGCAGTGAGCTTTAGGCAGTTGGCCTTCCTACATGTGCAGGCCCCTATTGTAAGTAATATTCATTTATTGCCAGTGAGTGAATATTGTGGGTCACAAATCCAGCTGAGGTTTTTCCCACACCAGGTTTCCTCATTAAAATATTGTGTTATGGTGTGCTTTCTATGTTGTGCTTATTGTTCTTATTTACTGCATTAATTCTAGTTTATCGGTACACTATTTTGGAATGCAATTTGTTTAATAAGATCAAAAAATTTGTAAACCAGTTAGATATTGATTCACCCCCCCTCTCAATATCTTTGGGAATCCTAAGAAGATAGAGTACAAGTAAGAAGGAATCCACACCATCAGTGCAACCAAGGACCAAAGGAAGTGAAACACCCAAAAGAACAATCATCTACTGCACAAGAGAGCAAGGTGAGAATGTCACTCCCAATGAGGGGATCACAATGCAACTCAAGACAAACCACCAAGGCAACAACCTAGAAATGACCCCAAAACCGTAAGAAACCCTGGGAAAAGAAGATCTTAGAAACATGGGATTGAAAATAAAACCCTCAAGGAAATAAAACACAGACCTAGAGGGGCGAAAAGATAGATCCACCCAAGATCGCAAGGAGCCAAGCACGTAGAGCCCAAAGGGGGGTGAAAGAACCACCCAAACCATGAGACAAACACGATAGCCACCCATTGCTTACAACTATGGAGAAGAAAGAAAAAAAAAAGTCTGCATCTCCACAATATACCATCATCTGCTTCCAAATCCTCAGCTTTTCCATCATCTCTCCCCACACCTGAATTCCTTGCTCCTATGCCACTCCCGTTCTCCATTCCGCCTACTACTTTCTTGTTGTCCTAGTTAGTGTGGTAATAAATGGTAATTATATATATATAATATTGATGTTTGTTTGCATGTTTGGTAGAAATTTTTGTTGTGTTACTAGTATTAGGTAGATAGAAATTGAGTGGTTTTTATAGTTGTATTTATCTCTCATTTTAGACAAAGTCATCCATGAAATTACTCTTTTTCATTTATTTTAGTAAGGACACATTGGAGAAACACATCATTCATAGTCTATGGTATATTTCTAACTTTGAAGCTCATTGCAAGTGTAAATCATAATATTGGATATGGATTTTTTATTTTATTTTATAGCATATCACATTTATTTCTTTTTATTTTTATGGAAGGATTTGGGACCATTAGCAATGCCACTTAAACATAATTGTAATAATATTTGAATCATAATCACCTATTGACACATGTGACTGTAGTAAAATATTGTAGGATAATCTACATTTGCACTAAGATTAAGTCTACTTTAAAACAAAATTATGGACAATGATAGATATGATGCATTAAAAAATTATTCAAAATCAAGATTAATTTTAAAAATTACTGATAGAAAATCAAATTATAACATGTAGATAGAGATAAATTGATAAATAATCTCATGTTTTTCATTATAAATTCTTTGCAAATTTTCAAAACAACAAACATAAAAAAAGTTTTATCTCAAGCACACATAAACTCTTTTATTCACTGAAAATCTAAAACAACTATCTTTTTGTAGATTGTTTTAAACACCACAATTTAGCAGTAGTTTATAGAGTTTGTAGCTTAATATGTAGCATCTATCATGTATTGTTCACTAGGGGAAAACAAGAGAAATAAAATGCAAAAAGATCTTTACAAAGGCATGTGAATTAAAGCTAAAACTAATAGATCAAGTGGTGCATGAAAGTGAAAGCACATATCATGGTGGTGAACACATGATCATTATGTAGCACATGGAGAATGATCTGTAGATCAACACTAATTATATACATACTCCCCATTGATGCTGAGACTCAAAATTTAATCTTGAAGATTTGAAAAATGGATCTTTGCAAGTTAATGTGACCTTGTTAGTACAAGGTAAATCAATTTGGCAAAAACTAAACATTTATAACTCACTGTGCAATATTTCCCTTCCTTTCTCTAAAGAAGAGTTATAGTATCTCACATTACATGACACCATTCAATTTATCAATCACAAGAAAAAATAACCATATGTTTAAATAATTTCACATTTATTTCATTTTAATTTGTGATTTCACTATGCTACCCACTGAGCTTCATCTTTCATGAAGGTGGCTTGAAACCAACTCTAGAGCTTATTCCCTTTGAAATATTTGATCGCCTCTTTTGAGTGTTAGCCTCAACTTTAAATTGTGTCTACAAATTTCCTTTCATGGTGTCTTGACAAGCTCTTTTGGCTTGAAAATTTTCTTTAATCTAATTGCACATGGTTGAAATGATATTTTCAATGCCCTTCTTCATACTCAACAATAGCTTGATCTCATTTTCACACTTGGGAGCATGACTTCTTATTTTTTGTAACAACCTTTCTATAACTTCCTCCTATCGGCTACTAAAACAAATTCCAAAAACTCAATCACATGTGATCTCTTTATTTTGGTAGGCTATTCTTTACACTCAACAATTGTAATTAATAGATGGTGACTTCTATCAATCTAGAAAAGTTCATCTCTAATATGCAAGTGATAACTTTATTTGAACACATTTCAATGGATATATAAAATCCCAATATGATACTGGTGACCTTTCTATTAATCTTGTGATCCTTTCCTTCTTACTATTTGTAGCATCATAAATTACATCCCTATGCAATTTCTTTCTTAGCTAGGCCCTGTTTTTGCATTTATGGCCTCTTACATCTCTTCCTAATCATCCCAACTCAATTCTACTTATATTCACCACTTCTCCCTACCATTTATGAGCCCAGGTACCAATTTAGGGCCACATTGGAGGGAGCATGATGCCTAGGGTGACCCACTCCTAGGATCAAGATGATCAGGGTACCTTGCTCCCTAGTGTTTGGCCCCAAATTCAAACCACATAATTGTTAGCATGGTTAAGAAAGATACATTTTCCTATGTTTGCTTGTTCTAAGTTTTGTACCCTAAAATTATTTGGAGAGGCTTATAAGAAAAGTATCCTCACTATTTTTAGGTCTAGTAATCATGAATAATAAACAAAGAACAAGATGACAACTATATGCAATTCAATTCAAGAATTTAGGGAATTTCATCCTACCATATTCTTCATTGTGACAACCTTCAACAGCCTTCATAAAAGCATGTCTTTTTTAATGTCCTTTTATGTTTTTTTGGAGTCATTGTATTACATAAATATTTTTGTTCACCTTCAAAGAAGAATTTGCATCATCAAGGTATAAGGCATTCTCATTCTTAGATCTAGCCTCTGTTATATATCAATACACTTTCCTTCCAAGTTCAATTAGATTCAATTTCATGGTTAATTACAAAACTGATGTTTGAATTATGGAAACCCTTTTGCACCCAACATTTTCCCTCTTTTTTGTGTGCAAGAACATGTACTAGACCCACAAAAATAGGTACAAAACAAACAAGTGGAGATATGTAGTCTCTAATTCATCAGAGTTGAAACTGTTGGGAGTAGGCCAAGTAGATTGTCATAGTCTCGTAAGAAAGTTGATTATATCACCTTGCTCCCTCAACTTTTTCTTGAGATATATTATGTAGGTTAGTGATAGTTTTATTTGCTAGATCTTTTACCAGAATCAGTTTTTCATCTCACCATCTCCCTGTACACATAGAAAGGTCATATTATCAGCCTATTTTACATCTTTCTTCTTAAATTGTAGAGTCATCTTCAAGTACCCCTATAAGGGACCACCAAATTCACATTTTGCATTACATATTGGGAAAAGTGGATCATTCTCCCTCCCAAAGTGATTAGAGTGGAAATAGGCCTTAAGATTCCTAGTTTGGCCATTAAAGCTAGTGAACCCTATTTCCGCACATCACATTTTTGTATCTTGATGCTTTTGTGTATTTCTGATTTGGTGTTCTCAAATTTGACATTTCATAATTTTATTGAACATATTGAGAGAATACTTCTTTGGTTATTGATTAGATAAATAATTTTTTTATTTCAATATGTCCATAAGGTTTTGTTTTATGCATATTGTGAGATTTTGCCAAGATCAAGAGGTCAATGAAAAGTACAAAATACTGACAAAATATAGGACAAGAATAAACTGTATTCACATCAATAGATAAATGATAAATAGTTCAATAGTTGTTCATACAATGCATACGAGCCTACATATATAGGCAAGGCTATATAGATATGTGAGAACACAAACATGACATGTGGCTCAATAAGAAACCAGGGTAGGTAGGAAATAGGTGTGGCAGGTAGGAGAAACAATATAATATTCCACATAAAGTGGATCACCCACCGAAGGTGGAATTATCACTCCACAATAAGTAGATATGATAAACGAATAACAAGATAACACCATAAAAGGTAGAAGTTCTCCTACACACACTATCCCAATGTGGCACAAACACCTAAGTGTCTCATACCCAAACTACTATGAAATTCATTATACTAAGTAAACTTAAGTAGGGTGTAATAATATCCAACATGAATAATTAATTACACCAACAGCCCCCCTTAAGTACAACTTAGGGGAATGCACTTAAGTCAACAACGCAACTAAGAAATGCAATATGGGTCCCGGATACAAGGCCATGTTAGGTACCCATGTACAAATGCAAATGCATGAAAACCAACACAATGAAATCTATTATAAAGTGGGGAAAGAGAGAAAAAAACAAATGGGAAAAAACCCTCCCCCAAAAGAGAGAGGAAAACTATAAAAGAGAAATCTCATAGAAGCATGTGAGGAACAAAACCCCATGTTAGGAAAAAGTTCCCCCTATATGAGAGAAGAAGAGAAGCTAGGAAGCCCTCCCTCAATGGAGAATCTACACCAATGATAGAAGCTCGATGTTGTATGAAGAAACTACTCCGTGAACGTTGAACAACATTCCTACCCTTAGGAAGAAACAAAACCAAAGGTGTATCCATGAAGTTTCCCCAATCATGAAGGGAAGATGGATGAAAAAAACTCATGATGAATGAAGTCTCTGAAAACTACTCAAGTATCCCCATGTCGATGCTGAAAGGTACCCCCTCCAAAGGTGTTAAATTGCTCCACATTGCTGAAAAAGAAACTCTAAGATCTAGGGGAGGTTCAAATGTAGAACATGTCCAAAAGACTCACATGTCTCCTCTAAGGATAAAGAGACCTTCCTCCAATTGTTGTACATAAGTATCCACAATCATATCAACCTCAAAATAATGATCATGTAGAAAGTGAACAAGAGGGTCAGAGTGTTCCCTCGCAAAAATCGAAGAAGGATCATCTTCATCAAAGAGAAGATTAATATCATCAATGATGTCTCCTAAATCTACAATGTAGGACTTCACAAACAAACATGAAATGTCTGTCAAGTAGGCATCCCATGAAACTTATGCTGGAAGACAAGATATATCATGCTGCCCTGAATCACAGGAAGGCAAAACTATCCCACTAGATACATCATCAGGTGCAATAGGTGATGTAATATCAATAGGAGGAGATGAAATTCAAGGCTCAAGAACTAGGTCGCATGTGAGAATCCCCAAGTTCAAGTACCCAAAGCTCTAAATAAAATTTGAATAATCACAAGAAGTGTGATCATCATGTGAAGAATCATCATATGTGAAATCATCCTCATCAACAAAATCTGAAAAAGAGTATAACTGAGATGCATGATCAACCACCCTAGTCGCAATGATAGCTCTACTCTCCAAGTCTCTAATAAAAACTGACTCAGGTGTTAACTCCATAATTCTCTTAGTTGCCCCATGTGTGATTTGATAGATAGAAAGGATATTGCTTGTCAAATGGGGTACACACAACACATCATTGAAAGATTTATCCCCAATGGCAATAGATCCTTTCCCAATAACATCCATGTATGTATGATTGCCCATCAAAATCTATGGCATGGTGCAAGGCTCAAATATAGAGAACATATAATACGAAGATGCCATATGATGAGAAGCCCCTGAATCTAGAAGCCATCTCCCTAAATCATGACTTGTAGTAGCACAAAGATCTTTTCCTTTTCTTGTCCCAAAAAAGTGAGTCTTCCCACTTATTGAAGCCATGAATGCTAGCCCTTTCCCTTTTGAATGAGAGGAAGTGGAAGTTGATGAATCATCCTTCTTGTAGGAATTAGGCAAATCAATGTTGTGCTTTTTGAAGATGTGTGAGAGCTCATCAATCTTCTTAGAATGGGAATGACACTCCTCATGACCAAAATTTTTACAATAGGCACAAGTAGGTCTCTCCCTCTTTGGTGAATTGTCCTTCTTGGAAGAGGAAGAATCTCCTTGTTATGGAGAAGGTGGTGCTTTGTCCTTAGGCTTTGATTGCCATTTCTTCTTGTTTTAGTTGTCCTTTCCTTGATTTCCTTTGTTCCCTTGATTTTCCATTAATTCTTGAGACTTAGAATTCTTAAGAAGGCCCATGTTTATCAACTTAGTTTATTCCATCATCAACATTTCGGCATAAGCATCAAATGTAGACATTGTGTAGCTTGAAGCCATTGTCATCCTATGGGTTTAGAAACTAGAAACAAATGCTGCATATTCTTATGGAATTTTGCCCATCAAATTGAAGATCAATTGAGTATCCTTCTTATCAATCCCACGATCCTTGAGTTGTGCCCTCAACTCTTTTGCCTTAGTGGCATAATCTTGTATAGTATAAAATTTCTTGGGATCTAAAATGGTGAGATCACTATAATTTTGATATCCCCTAATCTCATCAACTTGACCATACAAGTCTTGAAACTTTTGCCATGCATCCTTGATTATAGTGCATTTCTCAATATGAAAATTGAGATATTTTGATACATACTTTCTTAAGGTACCAATTGCCATGATATTTTTAGTCAGCCAATCCAAGTGATCAATAGGATCAGACTTATCAGCAGGAGCAACAATAGTTCCATCAATATAATGAGTTAGTCATTTTTCCATAAGTTTAGTCCATGCATCAATTTTCCAAGTAGCATAATTATGAGGAGTGAAGAGAGGAAAATTAGGAGAACCCATAGCAAAAAAATGGAAAGAACACAAGATCACAAAAGAACAATAGGCACCCCCCCAAATTCACTCAATCAAAGTAACCCCCCCCCCCAAAAAAAAAAATAATGACGTTAGCAAACTGAGTGATTAAATTTGATGGTTGTATGATCATCGCCAAAACTTCACCTCCTTGCTGACTTGATGTTTGTACGGTATGGACTGACACGTGGCACAATTAGAAAATGACACTTGTCATATGGTAGCTAATGTGGATGGCACGAAGGGAAATCATGTTGTTGACTGGGATCTGTGTGTAGTGCCTGCTAGAAAATGACAGGCCACATGGAGATGCTGGTCGAGGGGTCTATGTGGCCAGGCATTGGGGTCGATGTTCGATGGAGGTGGATAGTCCACGTCGGTGGTGGAGGGCTGACTGGGTAGCGAACTATGTGGCGAGGTTTGCATGTTGCATCAGCTAAGGAAAGCATCCAGGAGAAAACAGCTGATGGACGATGTTGATATCGTCGGAGATCAAAGGATGTGCAGGGGCAACAGATCCCAGTGTCGGAAAGGTATGTAAGAGTGAGGGCCAATAGGAGTTGCATGGTAGTGGGAGGGCAAGACCACAACATAAGGCAGCGGGAACTAGATGAGACGATGAGGAGCTGACAGGGGCCCGCACGTGTGGTGCATTGATGGATGTCGACCTGGAGTGGTGCAGCGGGGGTGTTGTCGACAGGATGAGCAGGAAGTTGTTGGCAGAGTATGGAGCCAAAGGACACCGATGTGCAAGGTTGTCGTCAGGAGCAAGGATGCTGCTGGTACAATCGGTGGGACCTATGATGGCAAGTCTGACAGTATGGGTCAGAGGGTGGGGTAATGTCCCCCCCCCCCTCCCCCACAATTTTATATATATATAGATTAAAAAACAACTTTTACAAAGCCATTTTCATAGATAAAAAACTACAAGATAATAAAATGATATTTAAAAAAAAACTTTTCGCATAATTTTTATTTATTTTTTGTTAAATTTTTTATTTCAAAAAATTGTATCGTACACCCTAATAAGCTGATTTTTTCCTCCAAGCCACGAATTTGACTTTCACCCAATATAGGCGAATTTATAGTAAAAATTCATGGAAATGGCCACCTAGATGTGATGGTGAGATCAAATCTGGTCTATGATACCTCCAAAAGATGATTCTCCTTAGATCTACCTCTTGACATCGCAATAATGCTTCTCAAAGATGAATCAATGATGCTCTAATGGCTCTGATACCATGTGATATTTTTCCTAGATCAAGAGCTCAATGAAAAGTACAAAATAGAGACAAAATATAGGACAAGAATAAACTGTATTCTCATCAATAGATAAATGATCAATAGTAAAATAGTTGTTCATCCAATGAATATGAGCCTGCATATATAGGAAAGGCTATATGGATATGTGAGCACATAAACATGTGGCTACATAAGAAACAAGGGTAGGTAGGAGAAACAATATAATATTCCACATAAGGTGGATCACCCACCGAAGGTGGAATTATCACTTCACAATAAGTGGATATGATAAAATAATAACAAGATCATGCCATAAAAGGTGGAAACTCTCCTACACACACTATCCCAATGCGGCACAAACACCCAAGTGTCTCATACCCAAACTCACTAATACATTTGGCCTAAAATTCTGACGGAGGTTTTCGATGGAGAAGGTATATTGTGACCAAATTTGATTTTTTTTGGAAAAATGCTCGCATTTGTCGAAATTCCAACAATAATTCAACATTTGGTTTGGACGGAGAAGGAATTGGCAATGAAATTTATTTATTTTTGATAAAAAGTGTCTGTGTTTGTCGAAATTCCTAACGACTGTGAGCATTACTACTAAAAAAAAAAAAAAAGACCAAGTCATTTGATAAATATTAATACCGCCTCTTCATCCTGTCGACCTCTGCCATCACAAAAAAAATGGGCATTACAAAGAGGGAGACATTTCTGGATTGGGGTGCCGCTAAGATCCGGTTGAAGAAAAAGGGTAGGGTAATCAACCAATTCTTTCACAGGATATTTTCTTGAAGAAAAAATTGTTATGTTTGTGACAATGTGTCGAATTTTCTTGATGTAGTGATGAAATTGTTTTAATTTTACATAGGAGGTTGCATTTTTCTTGGTTGATGATCAAGTTGTATCCTTCTTATAATGAATTTTATTGCTCATATTTTTTTCCCTAGCTCATATTGATTGTCTGGTAGAAAAAGAGATAAATAAGATTGAATTGGATGGTTGATCAAATGAAAAGATCAATTATCCTCTTTATAGGCATAACATCTTAGGTAAAACCCTAATTAAGGAGTGGGATGACCTAAACCTATGTGATCAAATAGGGAATAACCATAGATTGTGCCACTCTTGTATCTGACATCCGCTAGAAGTGGCCTAAACGTAGGCTCTAGATGAGGAGATTACCTTGGGTATGGATGCTGGTATATATGGTTGTGACAAAAACTCCCTGTTGCGGGACCACGAGACCACTATGTAGTGATTGAGTGCCATTTTTTGTCAGTTTTTTGGAAGGGAGGATAAGTGTATCGTGATAGGAAGGTGGTATAAAATGGAAGTTGAGAGGTATAAGGTTATGAGATGTGGGTTAGGATAAGATATGGAGGTAAGCGATGACGGATGTAATGGTGAAAGAGTAAGTTAGGATATGTTAGGGGTATGGAAGGTAGGAAAGTGAATGGGGGGAGATAAAAGGATGTGAAGGATGGAATGGGGTTAGTTAGGTGAAGTAAAAGTAAAAGTGTATGAGTTTAAGGTTTAGGATAGGATGTAGGAAAGTGAAGGACGTTAAGAGAGGGGATATGAAAGGTAGATGGAAGGTAATAATGATAGGAAGTGAGGTAAAGGTTATGAGGTGTGGGTTAGAAAATAGGGTGTAGGAAATGGAATGAAGGGTCATCCATGCCGTAGTGCTTCAAGAGGAGAACATTAACATGAGGGACAAGAAGATTCATATCACTTTGAGAGTTTTCACCAAGATGAGTAGCTCGAGTGTGGACCTCAAATCTTACAAGTCTTATAGATTTTGATAGATGTGATACAGGATAGGTCTTCACCCACAATAGAGACACCTCATGAGGATCCACTTGTAGTAGAGGACCATATACTTGCATCTTGGGAGATTATTAGGAGTTTGACTTGAATTTGGGAAATACACATAGAGGAGATAGAATATTGATCAATACACATTACCTAGCCTCATCATGCATAAATACAATAGGTATAGACTATAGAAAGCACATATCATGAGCCAAAGGATCATATTCAAGAGTTGCTTCATCTCCAATCCTCTACATTTTTAAGATCCACAAATGGGGTTACGGCTAAGTCTTGGTTACTTAGCTTGGACTTATTCTTTGGGTTGCATCTATATCTAAGCAACCTAAAGGCATAATTTGCAATGCAATTTTTGAGAGGACTTGCTTCCATCTTGTGGTACTGGGAGGATAAAATGCACCAACTCACATTTGAAACCCTCTCATGGGATACCATTCCGGAGTGCTTTAAAGTGTGTTCTATTTCATAATATTTTTGACAAAGATGCATAGATGAGTTTCACAATTTACATAATGAGGTTTCATAGTGGCTCAACATGAGAGTTAGTTTTTGGAGTTATTGTAGTTTCTAGATTACATTAAAGACAAGTTACTTGTCAATTATTTCATTAGGGGTGGAAAGCCCAAAATTTCAGTTTTCCTACACATGGCCAATCCAAATGACTTTAGGGTTGCTATAGAGAAGTCTCTTATGGAAAAGGAGGTACATGGGAGGACACAAGAGGTATGACAGAAGTTTGTAACCTTGATCAAGGGACTAAAGTGTCCATAGGCCTCCCCAACCTTCAAAGGTGAATTTAGACTTACTATAGGATTTCAAAGAAAAACCCAATAGTATCAATATTAGGGACAAAAGTCTAGAGCATAGTAGGAGCCATAGGGTAGTCACATGTGACCATCACTGACACAAGGATATTTTAGGTATGAGAGACTATAGGGCTATCAAGCTAGGCCTTCTATGACTCAACAACCTTGTAGGGGAGAATCTAGTGTTTTTAGTAGTTAGGATCTTCTAATTATGGTGGGGCCTAGCCAATATAGGGTTATATGAGAGGCACATGTTATGTATATGTTAGTATCAGACAAAGAGTGCCCACAATGTTTTAGAGTAGGTGGACACCATCCTAGGATGTCAAAGTAGATTGTTGATATGTCGATCTTTACCCTCCCAACCACTCAACATACACCACCATGGGTCTTTACCCTCCCAACCATCAAAAGGTCAAAGGAAGATTCACTGCTGCAACACTCACTTTTTGTGATAGTCTCAAGCACTTAGTACAGTCACTCCTTTCATGGACATTCTTCTTCAAAACACTCTCTAGCATTAATTATGATTATAGTGTACCTCCTTAAACCTTCCACCAACACCAAACACAATACCAAACTCTTTCCCAATCTTGCTAATGGACTAGAAGGCATGAACAGTGGATCAACCAAACTCTTTCCCAATCTTGACTAATCTATACTTGTAGCAGACCTTATCAATTTTCCGCTTTTTCATAAAGATCTTGAATATGATGCTCACTATTTTATATCATTGACTATGCTCTGAATTTGACTGTATCCTACATTGTTCACAATAGCCATAGATTGTCATATTCATGTAAAAATAACATTTTATCAAATAGACTATCATTATTCATCTTGTATACTCTCTAAACTTGGGCATTAAGGTTGTCCTATGCATTATCACCTGACTATTTTTTCTTGTTCTTAGGGTTGCCTATAGTTTATTACTCTAAAAATGATTAGGCTTTTTCACTATGTTGACTACCACCTTTAATGTACTTCCATCATGAAGACTTATTACTATTGCCCTCTTTGACTGTCCCAAGATGACTAAAATATTTACATAGCTGACTAGATCTATTCATGTGAGTTCTCTTCATAATGTTGGTAATTGTCATACTTTGGTTGTAAGGATACCACCTTACCTCTTTATGTCTTGACATGATTCTTTGTTCACATAGTTATATTTTTTTCATAAACCCTTGTCGCCTCATACTATTTGGATGATAAAAAAACTTCTACAAGTTCCAATCCCTTTGTCCATGAATTGCCCTAGACTACATAACTACCAACTTGGCATTATTCCCATATGCTTGTGGTGAATTTCTTTGTTATCTTTGGACATAATTTGTATGATTTGTATTATTCATCTTTGTTTTTTATTTATATTAAACTTGTTTTGATTGGCTCCACTTTCTCCTAAATCTCAATTGTCACCCTTTGATAATTTCTTTGCTAAAAAGAGATCTCAAAATCTATCATTGGACTGTCTTTTGATGTTGTGACTACTCTAATATTCATGCTTATATTCTTGTGTTCCTAAGAATACCATATTCTCCATTATTGGTTCTTTATACAAACTTATATCTTTTATCATTGGTAATGGTTTGCCTGCATTCATAGGAATTCAAGGCCGAGAACAAATCTCTATTCCTTGGTGTCAATAAAATCCCTCTAAGCCTATGTTTTCTTCATCTCTACAACTTTTCTTTCCACCCTTGTTGTTTGTAGCAATTCAGACCTATCCATTAGGCATGATCTTTTAATCTCTATATTTGGCTGCTATAAAACTTCTATTTGGATTGTAACATTTTCTGCTCCATCTATTTTTGATCATCTTCCCATTGTTCTACTTACTGTCTTCTACCTAATGGCTAACATCTATGTGGTTTCTATGACTATTAACCCTTGGGGATTGTCATCATATCTCTACAAACATCTTATTTTGGCCCTCCTTATGTAATATTCACAAATTATGATCTCTCCTAAGTAACTGATAATGATTATATATTTATCAATAAACAATCTAAATTGAATGCAAATACTTTTTCCTTTGTAATGTAAGGTGTTGGCTTTGGGTTGAAATCCTACCTCAATCTCTGATCTTGGTTGAAAACTCTTCTTAGCTTGCTCTTTGACTACTCGTTTAATCTTTAGGACTGCTTTTTATATGCAGGATTCTTCACATGGTTCAGATTATTGCCATTTTTTTGGCTTCTTTGGTGGTGCAGTAGGCATATAAGGGTTTACCCACAATGTTTTTTAGTAGTTAAACTCATTTTCACAATGAAGGAGCCCAAATAGGAAGAAAATTTGATATGAACACAAAGATACCCTGAATGCCACGTGAAATGATGATGATGATGATGGATTTTAATAATGTCCACGAGGCCAAAGCAGCCCATGGTACCCACAGACAACACACACCCAATAAAATTGGGGCATTATGACTTTAAACAACATGTAACCTCTTCTCAAGATTTGCTCTTCTTCAGTGAATTTTAATTAGCAAACTTATCAATTTTTTGAGTTTCGTTTCCTCAAAAAGCATGTTTAAATTATTTACTTTCAAATTGTCTTCGTAAATGGCACAAATGTCACTATATGTCGAGCATTTCATAACAAAATGTCGCTCTGTCTCTACTGCTCC
This sequence comes from Cryptomeria japonica, assembly GCF_030272615.1. Taxonomy (NCBI): domain Eukaryota; kingdom Viridiplantae; phylum Streptophyta; class Pinopsida; order Cupressales; family Cupressaceae; genus Cryptomeria; species Cryptomeria japonica. Next base: position 669,460,522 of record NC_081415.1, on the reverse strand, counting down.
AATGTTACAGAATAGGCACATTCTTTTATCCCATTCTTCTTTAGGAACATAAGGGATATAAATGATGGAAGAAGGAGATACATGGGGGGGAAAGAGGTTTAGGATGTGGGTGGTAGAAGGGGTTGGAGTTAGGATATGTTGGGGAATAAAGTGGAGTGGGAGGTATATGGGGGTAATGAAAGGGTAAAGGGGATGTAGGTTATAATGGGAGTTATAAGGGGAAGGAAAAAGGGTAAGGGGGTAGGGTGGTAGGTTATGATATGGATAGGATATGGGTAGGCTAGGATGGGGGTAGGTGATAAGATGGAAAGAGTAGGTTAATAGGTGTGTGGTAGAGGTAAGCTTAGGGAAATAAAGGAAGTAAGACTTATGGGATGTGGGTTAGAATAGGTGATTTTAGGGAAATAGAGGGGTAAAAGGGTAGGTATTGTGGAGGGAAGTGTGAGATATAAGGTATGAGGGGAAGGGAGATGCTAGGATAGAATAGGGGTCAGGGTAAGGTGGAAAGGAATTAGTGGAGGGAGGTGAGAGTGTAAGATGGAAGGGTAGGTTTAAGTTAAGATGTGAAGGAGGTTAAGGCATGGGGTACAAAATGTGGTTAAAGGATAGAGGATAGGAAGGTAGGTGAGTTAGAAGGTATGGTAAATGGAAGTGAAGAGTTTTAGGGGAGTTGGAAATGGGAGGAAATGAAAATGGGAGTGATTGGGTTTGGGCACCCACTAACAGGATCGACAGAAGTGGAAGGGATTATGCCTTGGCTGGGCAAAGGGAATGTTAAATCTCAGTTCATTTCAAAGAGAAAGACTTGGCCAGCTCCTAAGAAACTACGAACAAAAGGTTAACAACAAAGACTTGACAACAACCAACTAAGCTAAGACAACTAACCTAGAAAGCGAAAAAGTGTGTTTTGGTGAAGAAAAATGATGTGACAAGTTTGATGCAAAGGCAAGGGTAGAACTCAATATTTCATATTAGGACAACAACCACATTGATTAGGCAAGTCAAATAAAGTCTCTCCAATGTTTAGGATACACAAGGGCAACATTCGTCATGTAAGTATGCATGAGCATGGGAATGGATAGTTACTTTCCTTTTAGACTAACTTGTGTCTATGACTCTCTATAACTTGGGTCTATGACTCTCACTGGGCATATCGCCTGCTCTAAATCACCACAAAGCCATTAGATATGTTTTAAGATGAAAAAGAAGAGTTAAATGGTTTTGGTTCAATTTGTATAATTTCTATTTCCAAGTTATTTAATTTGGTATATTATACTGAAACATGATTTCATTACTAACATTTCAACTTCTATATAGCTAGTTCTATAGCTCGATTTTTTTGCCTGTGAGGAAAGACCATGTTAGACAATATCAACAAACAACAAAATAAGGAGACGGTTGCTAGATTGTGGACTAACTTGAAAAGAAAAGGTGATGGAAAATGTTATTGTCCTTGCAAAATTTGTAACGGGTTAAAGACTAGAAGACTTCTAATCAAAAAAACTAAGAAACATTGTAGGGTGCATGGTCACATTGAAGGCGGACATGATTATCAACCATTGGTAAGTTTTTCATTATACTGTTTTAGCAATTTATATACATAAGAAATCACTTAATGATGAGATCACGATCATGGTTTATTTATGTTTATCAGTTTTATATAGGTTGAGCACCCCGAAGTGCATGATATGGATCAACACAACCAAGAGAATATGGTTTTCAAAGTGGAGGAACATGGAGATGTGAATATCGAAGCTGAAGATAATGATCCCATGGAAGATGATGATCAAGAGACACAAAACACAATTGAAGATGATGGTACAAATACATTGATCCATGACATATTTAGTACTGGCACAGCTGATCATGATGATGAAGATGACCTTGATGTTATTCATGATGTCCCTCTACTTTAGAAGGCATCTGAGGCCCTTTACAAAGGCTCCTAGACAACTCTTCTCTCTGCTATATTTTTGTTGGTGAACTTGAAGGTTATGAATGGTTTATCCAACATAACAATCTCATGTATGTTAAGGTATGTCATATATATCATAATAAATGGTGAATCATGTTGTACCATTAATATTATTTATATTAGCAAATTATATTTTTTTGTTGTAGATTGATAGGTGATTTTTTCTTACCACCATCAAATATTCTACCTCACTCATACAGAGAATTATCTGCCATTATGAAAGATACTCGAATGGAGTATCAAGCAATAGATGCTTGTCCCAATGATCATATTATATATCACAAACAACATGAATTTTGAAATGAATGCCTTGAATGTCATATCAGTAGATATCAAACATATCAAATTAAAAAAAAGGTTCCTTGCAAGGTTCTTTTCTATATTCCTATTATTCCATGTATGCAACAATTATTCAAGTGCACTAGCTTGGCATAATTTATGGATTGCCATGTACACAATAGAAGTCGAGATGACATTATTCGAATGCTTGTGGATGGTTCAATATTTATGGACATAGAGGAAAAGTGGCCACACTTTAAAGAAGAACCTCGTAATCTTAGACTTTCATTGGCAACGGACGATGTCAATCCATTTGGAGAGCTAAGATCTGTTTACTCAGTGTGGCCTATTTTTGTTATGAACAATAAAATTCCTCCATGGATGTCAATAAAGAGGAAGCACATAATGTTGGAAATGATTGTTCTAGGTATTTTATCATTTAAATATAGTCGTCTACATTTAATTATAAATATTGCAGTAAAATAGTCATAATAATTATGTAATATTTTTGTTCATTCGATTAGGTAAGCACCAAGTTAAAGATATGAATGTATATATCAAGCCTCTTATCGATGAGTTGTTGGAGTTATGGAATGGTGTCACTATGTATGACTTCTCTAGACCAATAGGACAAAGACAATTTCAATTCCATGTGATGCTTATAAGGACAATACACGATGCCCCAAGGCTAACACATTTTTGTGGTATGTTATAGTGTTTAAGTTGTGCATGATAATTATAATTAAAAAAATTAACATATTTAATCCAATTATACATTATCTTGTAGGTCTTCAAACAAAGGGAAAATTTGGATGTCCAGTTTCTGGTCCCAAGATGAAATCTCGTCATTCAAAAAGTTTAGGAAAACAAGTGTTTGATGAGTATAGGCACTTTCTCCACAAAAATCATAAGTATCGAAATACTGAAAAACATATTTTCAATGGGAAAGAAGAGAATACATCAAAGCCATGAAGAATGACACCTCACCTGTGGAAGTTGAAAAATAATAAAATTAATCATCAAGATAATGCCATTCCATCTAATGGTTTATGTCATAAAACATCTTTTCTATTGTGTTTTGTTTACTGATGATGTGATTGATGATCGTGAAGGTCATCAAGGCATAAATGACCACCTTCCTAAGAGACTAAAAAGTTATCCCCGGTAATTTAATAGGTTGCCCTACTACGAGAAATTACAAATTGTGCTTTTTTTTGATACTATGCATATTGGAAAGAATATAACAAAGACATTATGGAAAATATTGGATGGAAGGCGTGACAAAGAAAAAAATTTCAAAATTTGTAGCGACATTTAGGATTCCAATCATGCAATGAAAAATGTCATTCAATCAAATAGCCATGGAGACCGGATTAATATAAGTAATGTTCCTTGGTTATTAACGAACCAGCAAAGCAATGCTATAAAAGAAGTCATATGAAAAATTCAATTTCCCACAGAATTTTCTGCGAACATAAACAATCTCATATCAAAGAAAAGTGAATTTGGACCAGGGATGAAAATGCATGATTGGCATACCTTCATTAAGGTAATTCATGTTCTTGTGTTTTTACTATATATTTATATACTGTGCATGTACTTTTTATTGTATTATGTTAGAAAAAATGAAAAGATAATTTTATAATTGTTGTCGTACGTTCTACCTCTATCTCTCCCAGATGACTTCGATAATAATGTCAAGAAAGTCATATATGATCTTGGAAAATACATGAGGTAAGTAGTGATATTTGTTCAATTCGTTGTATATATATTATATTTGCGATTTGTTTCGCTTGTTATGTAATATATTTTTTTGCGTCTTGAATATCTTGTAGGTGGTTGTCATGTAAAGAAATCTATAAAGAAGATATAAAATATTGGAAGAGAAAAATTCCTCATCTAATGTGTGAAATGCAAAAGTGTCTACCTTCATCTTTTTTCAATGCATAAGAACACTACCTCATACACCAAGTTGAGGAGATTGAATTGTGTGGACCTATACACACTAGGTCAATGTGGATGGTTGAGAGGCACTTCAAATTTTAAAAGGCTTTGGTTTGACAAAGACCACATCCTGAGGGTTCTATGGTGGAGGGATATATGGTATACTAGACTATGGTGTACATTTTTTAATATCTTCCTAAGTTTGCAGCAAAGATCCACATGGATCGCATTTGGGATCCCAACCCCATTAACAAATTCGAAGGTGAGTACTTGACGGGGAAAGGTAGATCGAGGAAAGTGAGAGGTAATTATAAGATGTTATTGTAGTTAATTAATTCTTAATCTTCAAAATAAATCAGTTGTAAGACGTCTATTTATTTTTTGTACAGTTGGTTGAGAGTGGGATGCACTACATTTGTATATTGCAAACAATCTTGATTGGATGATGGTATGGATTGAACATTGTCAACATTCTGCTCACACATTAACATGGAAAGGTGTGGCTTCATTGGTTAAAGAAGCTCATCGTAATGGAGATTCCAATGTTACGCAAAGGGAAATTGATTTAGCATATGGTTTAAGAGATAAATAGGTACGTATAAATTTATTAATCACTCATATGTTTATCAGCTCACGATGCAATAATTTTTACATTTTTGAAATATCGCAGGTCAAACACCACAATGCTATGTGCTGCAATGGTCATAAATTTTGCATCAAAAAGTTGGATGACATGAAGAAAACTTGTGATTCTAGGATAACTGTAGTCTTTGAGGTGACAAATATTTCATCAGAAAATGACATACATCCTCAAGAGTCTCAAAATAGATACTATGGTATTTTGGATGATATACTTGAGTGCGACTTTAATTCCTTCAAATTAGTTTTGTTCGTCATCATAGGCTACGATTGAATAAAAATGATCCTAATAGAACTGTTATTGAACATGATAATGGTTTTACAATGGTTAATACAAGGTCATTTGAACCAGTTGGGGATGAGACCTATGTTCTTCCAAGCTAATGTGAGCAGGTATTTTACTCAGAGGTTCCACATAAACTAGGTTGCTCATTTGTTGTTAGACATGATCCAAGAGGAAGGCCAATAAAGTATAATGTGATGGAAGAAGAAGACACCAAAGAAGTAGAAGATGAAGTAGACGATGATCATGATCGATAGTTACTTGATGATGATGATGAAGAAGAAGAAGAAGAAGAAGAAGAAGAAGAAGAAGAAGAAGATGATGATGATGATGATGATGATGATGATGATGAAGAAGAAGTTGTTGTTGTTGATGATGATGATGATGATGATGATGATGATGATGATGATGATGATGCTGATGCTGATGGTGATGGTGATGGTGATGGTGATGTTGATGGTGATGGTGGTGGTGGTGGTGGTGGTGGTGGTGGTGGTGGTGGTGGTGGTGGTGGTGGTGATGATGATGATGATGATGATGATGATGATGATGATGATGACAAGGATGATGATGATGATGATGATGATGATGATGATGATGATGATGATGATGATGATGATGATGGTCATGATGATTAATGAAATGTATGAGGTGTGCGATTAGTATATTATCTATTTAATATTGATTTCTTGATAGAATTTTTTTTGACTTATATGGTTACATAATTAATTCATTATGTTTTGAATTCTAATTCCATTACATAATTAATACATGATGCACCTTTTAATGTTTTCAATTCATGTTTCATGACCTCTAGTAGGTCCTTATAGTAGAACTATGCCACCCTAAGGAGATGGAGATAGGGAGAGTGACTATTTATGTGACATTTTTTAAACTTTGTGTTTATTTATGGAATTTGGATTGTTTATTAGCTATGTGATGGACATTGATTTAAAATACATATGTGATGGATTACATGTTTATGATGATACATGTGACATTTTTTGAACTTTGTGTTTATTTATAGAATGTAGATTGTTTATTACCTATGTGATGGATGGTGATTTATGATACATATGTGATGGATTACATGTTTATGATGCTCAATTACATATATGATAATACATCTTGTGATGCTTATAATACGTATGTATATATTATTTATCAACTTACAAATGTAATGCTTATGATGCTCAATTGATGGTGTTGATTTCATGTATAGTCTTTGTGTGATGTTGTCACCCTTGGTGGGAACAGTTCATTGATTACGGACATCGTCAACCATTTAGTTGAGGATCCTGCATAGTCTACATAAAGTAAAGGTAAGGAATTAAAAAAATACAATGATTATGATGACAACATCTTTTTTTTATTAATACTCCTTTTGTCTACAAAGTTCATGTTGTTCATGTTGTGTACTATGTAATTTTTAGATAACATAAGATAATTGAATTACATGTGCAAGAACCTAAACCCCTTTGATGAGGATCCTACAAAGTCTCATGGATCGACAGGTATAACTAGTCAATACACCCTATAGAAACAATTTATTTTTAAAAAATTACTTGGAAAACAAACTTCCTCGGTTTTTCAACCTCAACATTGGTAGAAAATCTAATATAGTTATCAACACTTGAGGCCCCAGTTGGAATTATTCAAATTTTAATCTCAACATCAACTTTAGGGCCGGCTTCTTCATCAACATTACTCTCATTTGTAAAATATCTCTCTCATTACCAACTAACTCTCTCATTTGATGGAGCGCAAGTACCACCAAATAGGTATTTGTCAGATGTGTCTTCCTCGAGTGAGGGAAATGGAGGAATAGAAAACAAAAGTGAGACATGTACTAGGTCTACAATAGGGAGATCAACTAGAGGTCAAAAGATTAGAAGAAAATTCAATAAATGCATTAAATTTTTCCTTGCTCAAGAGGTTCCCTTAAGGTAAAAACATCTATAGAAACAATGGGTACCCAAGGAACTTCCTCCAATAAACACTATTTTTTGTGTTAACGATAGGATATATCACATAGCACCTTCGTCATTACATGGCTTAGGCCTATTTTCCATGAACAACATAAAGGTATGTTACAACAAAGTTTCTGAATTGATGGAGTTTGTCGGACCTTGTTACAATTACAATAATTGTATGCTGATTGTATGATATAAAAAAAGTATGCGTAGGTATGCACTGTTAGCAAATTATATACAACAGAAAGATAATGATCAAAGTAAATGAGTGGTTGTATAAATTGATGGAAGGCCAAAAAAAATAGGAAATATTGTAGGTTTTATAAATAGTATGCGACCTGGGTCAAATAATAAACAACCCAATTGCAAATTTGAGGCGGGCGAGAGGGAAATCATGTATTCGTATGTGCGATAAAATTAATAAGTGTAGGGGAAGAGCTTATAATAGATTACAATTTCAATCGTATATATAAAAACAAAGTTACTATCATGGGGGTGGTACGCACTATATACCATTTAAATTAACCAACCTCCAATTAATGACTCCAATATACCATTTTATTATGATTTTTTTTGCTAAGTCTATTGGTTTAATTTCGCTAACGTTTTTAAATTTTTTCTTTGTCATATGGCAACATGGATCCATCACATAGCGCAGACAGGGATGTAGGTTGTGCCACTTCTATCGAGAAGGTAAACCTCATCGTAATTGTACAAATTAAATTGAAGCAAACTGTTACATTAATATGTTCTTTTTTTTACTGTTTTAGACAAATTTTGTAATTGTTAATGATATTCTTGACACAGACGGATGTTCAAGGAAAGGGAAAGGGAGCCACAATACCTGAGCACCTCTCTAGGGATCTTGAATCAATAGGATTAAGCGATGATGACCTTGGAAATTCCACAAACCCTATGGAATTGATAAAAAAGTCTCTTAGAAAAATTAGTAGAGAGATTGTTGCTTTGGCATCCGTGGAGCCTCAGACTGATGAGATATGAGAGAGGGTGCAACTATTGATGTAGACAACACAAAACTTGAAAGTAAGCAATAATGAAAGATTTAATTATAACAAAAATTCAATAATGGTCTATATTTTATTCTATTTTATGTCATTAACTAAAATATGTAAGTGTTGTTTTTACAACAATTTATGCATCCTCATGAAACTGGTGGCCCTGATTAGGGTATTGCAAGTAGTTCAGGTGATGATGATTTTCTTGGCTTCTCACTTGCTTGGCTTATCACTTTGAGTACCCAAAATACATCATACTTGATACTGTCAATGTTCATAATAAAGGTTCATCCTTGTTTACAATTCTTGCACTTTTCATATATTCAATGTTTTATTTATTTAATGTATTATTATTCAGGTGTTCTCAATGTTCCTGTGCAAATATTGTCGGAACTTCATCAGAGGTTAGCCACACCTGTATTGTTGATTGCAATATCGACAACGTGTAACATGCAAACATCCTCTATTGCACATCATATTGGCCTGCCCACTATTGGTAGATTCCTCTTTTTCTCTATCTTTTGTTATGTGTTTATTTCCCTTCGAGCATTCTTTCTTGGGGGTATTTCATAGTGGATTCATTTTCTATAGCAAGAGATGCACATGAGGATGTGCCAGAGGCAACTACTACTGAAAACATACCACCATTTCCTATATCTTCTTGTATTTATAGTACGAGAACATTGCAGGCCACATTCGTGGTGAGTGATGAAGAAATGATTCCCTTAAAGATACAAAAGGTTCCAGGTACTTTAAAATTATTATTATATATAGTCTAATTGTAATTTACTTTCTGGTCACTCATTTTGGACTAATGATCCCATGAATTTTTTGTAGGAAATTATATTTTTTATAAAAATCTTAGTGACATTGCATTGCAGATATTTGGGCCCACCATATGTAAAAGGTGGTACATCATATGTGAACTTACCCTAATCCACTATTTTGATTTCATATCATTGCTAGAATAGTTTTCCTTTGATCCATTTCTTGAACTATAATAAATGTAGCTTCGGTTCATTTTTGAATCTAATAGGTTTGTTTTTGCTTTAAAAGGTGGAATGACCAAGAAAAAAGGTTAAAAAATGAATTGACAAACCATATGGTTGAGTGGTTTTGAAATGACACCTTTGATAAAACCAAGCTCCTTGAAAAAGATGGCACATATCTAAAGTATGTGAGGGACCAATATAAGACTCATTTAGAGAAGAACCTAAAGTATGAGCATCCCCCCATGATTCCAGAGAGGGAGTGGAAGGACCTAATTTTGGATGCCAAGGAGGTAATTGAAAGGAAAAAAGGAAATACACCACTAGACGCCAAAAGAAGGTACGGGATACTATTAAGAATGTAATTATGTACTAATTAATTACTCTTTATATTTATATAATCTAACATATTTCAAACTTTTCATAGACTTAGTGACACGTCAAAGGAAACCAAGGTAAGACAAGAAAAGTATGAGCAACACAAAATCGACTTTGGTGGTTATATGAAACTTGTCGCACGAATTGTAAGGATCTGTAAATGAAATATTGCATCAAAATATTTATAAATTGCAAATGATTTTTTTTTTTTATCAAACAATGAAAGAAAAATTCACGATACCAAGCAAAAATGCAAGGCTCTAAATTCAATAGAGTGGCCATAGAGGATAACAAGAGAATTTCCTACCAACAAGGATATACAGTCGTGGTTGATCAACTATGAGAATTGAGTGGGCAAACACAATATTCTGGTGCATCCATCACATAGGTAAATATGCTAAATGAAAATTGTTTCAAATTGAATACTTTACCAATAATCTAATTGATGTTGAGTTCCAACATAAAGTGACTATATTTTTTTTAAATAAGCAAGCAATGATAACAATGTGCATGATATTGGAATGCAACCTGCTAATCGTGAAACACCACCTGCACATGAAGGTTCGGGTGTGCATCCCAGTAGTGGAGGCATTCATTTTCTATTCAAATTTATTTATGTAATTATTAATACAATTAACCATCTTAATTTGTAATTAGAGTAGTAATTAATGTAACCTTTTTTGTTAATATTTTAGAGCATGTAGTCAATGGTGACCAAGTGGAGCATGATCCAAGTACACAACATCAGGAACATGATGTTCCCCAATCAAGTAAAGAGGATCACTATTATTTCTTTAAACAAATATAATTGCAATTGGTACACATCATTAATGTAACCTTTAGTATTTCAACTCCAAATGATCTAGAGGGTGTTCATCATGTTGAGGTTGAGGCTAGATAAAATAATGTGGCCCCATCAGGTAAAGAGCGCAACTGTTATGTTCTCTAAATTAATGAAATACTTATAATAATAATAATAAATGTTTTAAATTTTAACCCATTTCTTTGTTATTGTAGAGGACCCCCCTTCGCTTCAGTGTCCTCGTCCTTAGTATAGGACTAAGCATACATCGAGATCAGGAGCAGAGGACAGAACAACTGAAGAGGGGGGAAATGATGAAGAAAACAATGTTCCACTTAGTCTTGTATGTGCAGGATCATGGTGTGCCAAAGCAGGCCCTTAAGTGGCAATGAAATTTTAAAAAATCAAAGTTATGCAACTTGACATGAAAAATTGAATAAGTTATGAATATTATTTTTAAAATATGTAAGAAGAGAATCTATAGAAAATTGAATGTAGTTTCTAAGCTAATAGTTGTTTTTCGAAGAAAAAAAATTCTATTTGATGGAAATTTCAAATTTCAATGCAGTGGTACAAAAAGTTTAGGAAGAAGATTAGAAGTAGGTGTATGCCTGACCACCCTAATCACAATAAAATCATAATAATTTTTTATAAGATGTATAATATAAGTATTAGACTCATGTCCAGATGTAACACATATTTTTTTATAATTTTTTATAAAGTAAATAATTATTTATGAATTTTTTACTACATCTTTTCAGAAATTCAAAAACTCCTATGTCTGACCAGCTTAACTTGGTCAAAACCTTATGAACTTCAATTTTTTAAAATCTTTCCCTATAGTAGACGAAGCATAGGATGTGATGCATGTTTCACATTCAAAAAATGTTATGCGGTTTGAAAGTTATGAGTGTTTTTCAATCAGCCTATCAATCAAGACTTTTGTCAGAATTCAATTAGAAAATAAATAATAATTATTTATTAAAGTCGAAATAAGACAAGCCTTATATTGTTGGAAAGTTGAGAACATCCTTAAAAAACCTTTTTTCATTTTATCAATTTTGGCTATAAAAAAAATTGTCAGCCACCAGTGTAAAGTCTAGAAAATCAAGGAATACTGAAAAACACGTTTTTTCAGTTGACTTTCCAGGCTTGTCACTTCCAAGCCAAATTCCAAAGCAAACCCGAATGAAAAGATGGAGGAAAAAATTTATGTTTTAAAATTGGATATCTGTTAAAATCAGATATCCATTAAAATCGGATATCCATTTTTGAAAAAATAAAAAAATATATTTTACTAAATTGGGCATAACTTTTGCGTTTTATATCAAAATTTTAATTTTTTATAGGCGTTGGAAAGATAATTAAGAGCTCTATGATATGGAGTAGGTATATTTTTAATTATTTGTTTTAAAAAATAATTATAATTCATTTAAATTAATCCTTCATTTTTAAAACATAAAAACTCATGACTTTTTCATATGATTTCCCTATTGCATGAATTTTTGTCACAATCATCTCAAAATAAAATAAATAAGTAATTAATTTATAATTGAAAATTTATGAGTTTTATTGAATTCGATAAATTTTGATAAACCATGTTATCTATGTTTGTTCCTTTCTCCACCTCTCTCTCCTAAACCTATCACTCCACCTATTTGTTTCTTCCTCCCTCTCTTTTGTCCATTTTTATACATCTCTCTCTAGACCTATATCTCTAACTGTCAATAAAAACCTCATTCATTATCTCAAGCTCTACAAGGTGATTTATACCTCTTCATAATTTCCTCCTCTATGTCACTCTCTCTTCCCTAAGATCTAGACTAGTCTCTCTACATTTCCTTCTCATCTCTAGCAACAAAATTCAGAGGGGACAAGGAGAGGCGTAGGGAAGTATCAAAAAAAGGAGAGGGGGAGAGAGGTGAGAAGGAGAGATTAATTGGAGGGAAGAGAGAGTATGTGAGAGAGAGATAGATGTGATTAGGTGGAAGGCAAAGAGAGAGAGGGAGGGGGTGTTTGGGGTGAAGAGAGAATTAGAGGGAGAGTTTGAGATGATTAGAGGGTAGGAAGAGAGGGGGGGAGTGGAAAGTATCAACAAAGAGAGAAGAGAGATTGGGAGAGAGGTGAAGAGAGACATAGAGAGTAATTAGTGGGTGGGGAGAGGGGGAGAGGGAAGTATATGTAAACCCATAGGAGGAGAGAGGTGATGGAGGGTAATTGAGGGAAAGAAATAATGGGAGAGAGAGTTGGGTGTAATTATTGGATAAGAAGAGAGGAAGAAGAGTAAGTATCAACAAAAGGAGAGAGGGAGAGATGTGGAGAGAGGTGAAGAGAGTGATAGAGAGAGGATAATTAGGGGGAGTAGAGGGGAAGAGGGAAGTATTAACAAAGAGATGGACTAGAGAGAGGGTAATCAGGGGGCTCTCTCCCCATCTCTCCCCCTCTTCCTTTGTTGATACTCCCTCCCTCTCTCTCCCCCCTTCCCTTCCCCTAATTACATTCTCTCTAGAACTCTCTCTTTGAACCTCTCTCCTCATCTCTCCCTCTCTCCCTTTGTTGATATTTTTCCATCCTCCCTCTCCTCCCAACACCTAATTACCCCCAACTCTCTCTAATTCTCTCTTCCTCAAATGTCATTTTTCTATCATACCTATCCTCACCTCTAACTTTACCATATGACCCCTTAGGTGTCGTTAGGGGTCATATTGTATCGTAATGAGTCATATGGTGTCCTATGAACCTTTAGGACACCATATGATTTTGTTAGGGGTCATATGGTATTCTAAAGGGTTACATTGTGTCTTAGAGGGTCATATGGTCTCCTATGACCTCTTAGGACACCATATGACTCCTTAAAATACTATATGTTGTTGTTATGGGTCATATGGTATCTTATGACCCATTAGGACACCATATGGTATCGTTAGGGTTCATATGGTGTGCTAAGGGGTCATAAGATATCATATGACCACTTAGGATACCATATGATCCCTAAGGTGTTGTTAGGGGTCATATTGTGTCCTAAGGGGTCATATGGTGTCCTATGACCCCTTAGGACACCATATGGTGTCATCATGTATTGTATGGTGTCCTAAGGGGTCATATGGTGTCCTATGACCCCTTAGGACACCATATGACCCCTTAGGACAACATATGATCCTTTAGGTGTTGTTTGGGGTCATATTGTGTCCTAATGGGTCATATGGTGTCCTATGACCCCTTAGGACACCATATGGTGTCATTAGGGGTTGTATGGTGTGCTAAGGGGTCATATTCTGTCTTAAGGGGTCATATGATGCCATATGACCAATTAGGACACCATATGACCCATTAGCTATCATTAGGGGTTATATTGTGTCCTAAATGTTCTTATGGTGTCCTATGACCCCTTAAGTGTTGTTAGGGGTCATATTGTGTCCTAATAGGTCATATGGTATCTTATAACACCTTAGGATACCATATGGCATCTTATAACCCCTTAGGATACCATATGGCATCTTATAACCCCTTAGGATACCATATGGCAACGCTAGGGGTTATATGGTGTACTAAGGGGTCATATTGTATCTTAAAGGGAAATAGGACATCATATGACTCATTAGGACACCATATGACCCCTTAGGTGTCGTTAGGGTTCATATTGTGTCCTAAAGGGTCATACAGTGTCTAAAGAACCTTTAGGACACCATATGACACCTTAAGACATTATATGATGTTGTTATGGGTCTTATGGTGTTCCAAGAGGTCATATAGTGTTCTATGAGTCTTTAGGACACTATATGGTGTCGTTAGGGGCCGTATGGTGTGTTAAGGGGTCATATGGTATTATATGACCCCTTAGGACACCATATGACCCCTTACGTATTCTTAGGGGTCATATTGTGTCTGAACAGGTCATATGTGTCCTATGACCCCTTAGGATGCCATATGGTGTTGTTCGGGGTTGTATGGTGTGCTAAGGGGTCATATTGTGTCCTAAGGGGTCACAAGACATCATATGACCCCTTAGACACCATATGATCCATTAGGTTTTGTCAGGGGTCAAACTATGTCCTAAGAGGTCATATGGTGTCTTGTGACCCTTTAGGACACCATTTGACCCCTTAGGACATCATATGGGTCTTATGGTGTCCTAAGGGGTCATATAGTGTTTTATAACCCCTTAGGACACCATATGACCCCTTTGGACACTACATGACTTTGTTAGGGGTCATATTATGTCATAAGGGGTCATATGGTGTCCTATAACCCCTTAGGAAACTATATGATGTCGTTAGGGGTCATATTATGTTCTAAGGAGTAATATGGTGTATTATGATCCCTTAGGACACCATATGGTATCATTATGGGTCATATGGTGTCCTAAGGGGTCATATGGTGTTCTATGATCCCTTAAGACACCATATGGTGTTGTTATGGGTCATATGGTCTCCTAAGGGCTCATATGGTGTCCTAAGACCCCTTAGGACACTATATGACCCCTTAGGACACCATTTGGTGTTATTATGTGTCGTATGGTGTCCTAAGGGGTCATATGGTGTTCTATGACCCTTTAGAACACCATATGACCCATTAGGACACCATATGACCCATTAGGACACCATATGGTGTCATTAGGGGTCGTATGGTGTGCTAAGAAGTCATATAGTTTTCTATGGTCCCTTAGGAAACTATATGACCCCTTACATGTCGTTAGGGTTTATTTTGTGTCCTAAGGGGTCATATGATGTCCTATGACCCCTTAGGACATGATTTGTTGTTGTTATGTGTTGTATGGTGTCGTTAGGAGTCATATAGTGTACTAAGGAGTAATATGGTGTCCTATGACCCCTTAGGTGTTGTTAGGGTTTATTTGGTGTCCTAAGGGGTATTATTGTGTCCTAGGGGGTCTTATGGTGTCCTATGACCCCTTAGGAAACTATATGACATCGTTTGGGGTCATATTATGTCCTAAGGGGTCATATTGCATCTTATGACCCCTTAGGACAACACATGGTATTGTTATGGGTCGTATGGTGTTCTAAGGGGTCCTATGGCATTCCATGACCCCTTAGGAAACTATATTATGTTGTTATGGGTCGTATGGTCTCCTAAGGGGTCATATGATGTCTTATGACCCCTTAGGACACCATATGACTCTTTGGGACTCTATATGGTGTCATTATGCATCGTATAGTGTCCTAAGACATCATATGGTGTTCTATGACCCCTTAGGACACCATATGACCCCTTAGGACACCATATGGTGCCATTAGGGGTCGTATGATGTGCTAAGCAGTCATATGGTGTCCTATGACCCCTTAGAACATCATATGACCTGTTAGGTATCGTTAGACGTCATTTTGTGTTGTTATGGGCCATATGGTGTTCTATGACCCCTTAAGTGTTGTTAGGGGTCATATTGTGTCCTAACAGGTCATATGGTGTCCTAAGACCCCTTAGGACACCATATGGTGTCGCTAGGGGTTGTATGGTGTGTTAAGGGCTCATATTTTGTCCTAAAGGTTCCTAGGACATAATATAACCCCTTAGGATACCATATGACCCCTTAGGTATAGTTAGAGGTCATATTTTGTCCTAAGGGGTCATATGGTGTCATATGGTGTCTTGTGACACCATATGACCCCTTAGGAAACCATATCATGTCATTATGGATCGTCTTGTGTTCTAAGGGGTCATACGATGTTATATGACCCCTTAGGATACCATATGACCCCTTAGGACACCATATGGTGTTGTAAGGGGTCATATGGTCTCCTACAACCCCTTAGGATACTATATGACCCCTGAGGTGTCATTAAGGGTCGTATTGTGTCCTAATGAGTCATATGGTTTCCTATGACCCCTTAGGACACCATATGAGCCCTTGGGATACTATATGGTGCTATGGGTCGTATGGTGTCCTAAGGGGTCATATGGTGTCCTATGACCCCTTAGGACACCATATGACCCCTTAGGACACCATTTTGTGTTGTTATGTGTTGTATGATGTCCTAAGGGGACATAGGGTGTTCTATGACCCCTTAGGACACCATATGGTGTTGTTAGGGGTCGTATGGTGTGCTAAGGAGTCATATGATGTCCTATGACCCCTTATGTGTCGTTAGGGTTTATTTTGTGTCCTAAGGGGTCGTATTGTGTCCTAAGGGGTTGTATGGTGTGCTATGACCCCTTAGGATATTATATGATGTTGTTAGGGGTCATTTTATTTCCTAATGGGTCATATTGTGTCTTATGACCCCTTAAGACACCACATGGCATCTTTATGGGTTATATGGTGTTCTAAGGGGTCATATGGTGTTCTATGATCCCTTAATACACCATATTATGTTGTTTTGGGTCGGATGGTCTCCTAAGGTGTCATATGGTGTCTTATGACCCCTTAGGACACAATATGGTGTTATTATGCATCGTATACTGTCCTAAGGGGTCATATGGTGTTCTATGACCCCTTAGGACACCATATGGTGCCATTAGGGGTTGTATGATGTGCTAAGGGTTCATATGGTGTCCTATGACCCCTTAGAACACCATATGACCCCTTAAGTATCGTTAGGGGTCATTTGGTGTCCTATGACCCCTTAGGACACCATAGAGTGTCATTAGGGGTCATATAGTGTCCTATGATCCCTTAGGACACAATATGACCCCTTAGGTGTTGTATAGTGTGCTAAGGGGTCATGTTATGTTCTATAGATTCCTAGGACATCATATAACCCCTTAAGACACCATATTACCCTTTAAGTATCGTTAGGGTTCATATTGTGTCCTAAGGGGTCATATGGTGGCTCGTGACACCATATGACCTCTTAGGACACCATATCATGTCGTTATGCATCTTCTTGTATTCTAAGGGCTCATATGGTGTTATATGACCCCTTAGGCTACCAAATGACCCCTTAGGACACCATATGTTGTTGTAAAGGGTTGTATGGTGTTGTAAGAGGTCATATGGTGTCCTAAGGGGTCATATGGTGTTTTATGACCCCTTATGACACTATATGACATCGTCAAGGGTCATATTATGTCTTATGACCCCTTAGGACATCACATGGTGTCGTTATGGGTTGTATGGTGTTCTAAGGGGTCATATAGTGTTGTATGACCCTCTAGGACATCATATTATGTTGTTATGGGTCGTATGGTCTCCTAAGGGGTCATATGGTGTCCAATGACCCCTTAGAACACCATATGACCCCTTCGGACACCATATGGTGTTCTATGACCCCTTAGGACACCATATGGTGTCATTAGGGGTTGTATGGTGTTATAAGGGGTTATATGGTGTCCTATGACCCCTTAGAACACCATATGACCCCCTAGGTATCTTTAGGTGTTATTTTGTGTCGTTAGAGGTCATATAGTGTCTTGGGACCCCTTAGGACATAATATGACCCCTTAGGTGTTGTTAGGGGTCATATTGTGTTCTAACTGGTCATATGGTGTCCTACAATACCTTAGGACACCAACTGGTGTCATTAGGGTTTGTATGGTGTGCTAAGGGGTCATAATGTGTCCTAAAGGTTCCTCGGACATCATATAACCCCTTAGGACACCATATGACCTCTTAGGTATCGTTAGGGGTCATATTGTGTCTTAAGAGGTCATATGGTCTCTCATGACACCATATGACCCATTAGGACACCATATCATGTTGTTATGGGTCTTCTTGTGTTCTAAGGGGTCATATTGTGTTATATGACCCCTTAGGATACCATATGACCCCTTAAGACACCATATGGTGTCGTAAGGGGTTGTATGATGTCCTAAGGGGTCATATGGTGTCCTATGACCCCTTAGGCTACTATATGACCCCTTAGGTGTCATCAGGGGTCGTATTGTGTCCTAATGGGTCATATGGTGTTCTATGATCCCTTAGGATACCATATGACCCCTTGGGACACTATATGGTGCTATGGGTTGTATGGTGTCCTAAGGGGTCATATGGTGTGCTATGACCCCTTAGGACACCATATGACCCTTTAGGATGCCACATTGTGTCATTAGGGGTTGCATGGTGTCCTAAGGGGTCATTTGGTGTCTTATGACCCCTTAGGACACCATATGGTGTCGTTAAGGGTCTTATTGTGTCTTAAGGGGTCATATGGTGTTTTATGACCCCTTAGGAGACCATATGGTGTCGTGAGGAGTCATATTTTGTCCTAAGGGGTCATATGGTGTTCTATGACCACTTAGGACACCATGTAACCCCTTAGGAGACCATATGTACTATGTTTCAAATAAGGAGAGATCTAAGGGTGAAGAGAGGTGAAGAGCTAAAGAGAGGGAGAAGAACTAAAGGATAATGAAATAAATAGAGATATAGATATTAAGGAGTATGAAGTGAGAGGGAGAAAAAAATGAAAAGGAGAGAGGAATATATAGATAAATAATGAAGACAAAGGGAGAGGTAAAGAAAAAGATAAATATATAAAGAGATCAAGAAAAATGGATAGAGAGGGGTAAAGGGAGTGAGATAAAAAAATGAAGAGATAGAGAGATAAAGGAAGAGGCATATCGATAGATAGAGAGATATAGATAGTGCAAGAGAGTGAGAAATAGAGATAGAGATTATAGACATGGATAGATAGAGAGGGAGAGAGAGAAAGAGGGAGATATAGAGATATATAAAGGCACTATAGAGAAGGATGTGGGGAGAGAGCCAAAGATATACAAAGATAGAGTAAATAAAGAGATAAAGGTAGAGAAAGGGAAAGATACTTCAAGAGGGCGATAGAGGAAGAGACAGAGAAGTAGATTAATCATGTATAGAGGAAGATATATAAAGATAGAAGAACATATAGAAAGAGAGATTGATAGGGAAAGAGAGATGTGAAGATGGAGATAGAGATAGATATGGATAGAAAGTGATAGAGAGAGTAAGACAAATGGAGGGAGAGATGGATTGAATAACTAAGATTTAGAGATAATTAGATATAAATATACATGAAGATATATCTATAGGGATATAGAGATAAAAGGGACAAGATAGGGAGAGAAAGGAGGTGATAGAGACAAGTAATATATAAGTATAGGTAGGATAAGGTAGAGGAGGGAGATAAATAGAGAGAAGAGAGATTATTAGAGAGAAACATAGACATAAGGAGTGACACTGATGGAGTGGGAGAGGGAGAGATAGGAATAGAAAGATGGAGATATATGCAGACATGCATGTAACTTCAAATTGGAGTATTTAAAGTTTTAAAATTGAAGGACTAACTTCAAATGATTATAATTAGTTTTTTGTCTATAATATCATAAAACTACCTTATTTATTTGATAGGTCTCTGAATTACCTTTCCAACACCTATAAAAAATCAAAATTTTGATAAGAAACACAAAAGTTATGCCCATTTTACTAAACTATATTTTTTATGTTGAGAAAAATGGATATCCGATTTGAAAAAGTATGACATCACAAATCAGATATCCATTAATATCGAATATCTATTAATATCGAATATCTGATATTAATGGATATCCCATTAATATCGGATATCTGTTAATATCAGATATCCGATATTAAAGGATATCCGATATTAACGGATATCCGATTTGGTTTGGTATTACCAAACCAAATTCAAATTTTGTCTGACCCAAACAAAAAGTCAAAGCGGATTTTGGCATGTTTGGAAAGGTTTAAAACTCTTTTTTTTTTCCATTGCCACTTTTTGGCCCCCCATGATCTTGTACATACCCAGTCTTTTCATAGCTTCAAAGAAAAAATAATAAAAGAAATGATTGTAATCTACCTTATTTGATAATGAGTGATTTTTATGTGTTAATGAATGTAATTATGTGCTAATGAATGGTTATGAATTATATGTGTTAATTTATATTGATGAATGTTGCATGTTAATTAATTTTAATCAATGTTATGTGTTAATGAACATTATGTGATATTAATGAATGAATGTTATATTTTATTAATCGTAGAAAGAAAGAAAGAATGAATGTTAGATGTTAATGGGGAATTTAGAGTGATGTTAGGGTGGGGGAGGGGCCAAATGAGATTTCACATTCACATGGTTGGCGCTGTTAAGTAGAGAATATTAAACTATCCTTGAAACCAAGCAAAGCTCAATAAGATAACACACTTTTCAATATCTCATTATGATGCATAGTTAATCTTATTCAATAATGTATATTGAATCTTAATTGCAGTGTCCAACAGAGCCAACATGAACAACAACACCACAAGTTGCTGGGTATAATGAAATCCCATATTTTCTTTTATATACACTAACAATATGAGTTGCTTCTAGTGTTGATATCCATGGCGAGACTGCAAATGTTATGAATATGCCTCATCCTAGTAAGTTTTTTTATTACTTGTCATTTTCTTTAGCATTTTGTTACTTCATGAATGAGATGTTTTCAGATGTCTATTCCATGAATACCTCTCTCTTGTATGCTTCATGATCGATGTGTCT
Source organism: Cryptomeria japonica (assembly GCF_030272615.1). NCBI lineage: Eukaryota > Viridiplantae > Streptophyta > Pinopsida > Cupressales > Cupressaceae > Cryptomeria > Cryptomeria japonica. Next base: position 669,439,811 of record NC_081415.1, on the reverse strand, counting down.
TTAGCATGTCCACTCCATGAGAAACTTTCTCTATATGCTTTTACCTTATGTGTATTTATGTATTACTTCATGGTTTACATGTATGATTCATTCCTTTCATGTATTCATATGTATGGTTTGTGGTTTACATAGCTCCTTCATTCCTTATGAGCATTACTTCATGCCTTGTAGTCTTCTCAAAATATTGCAAAATCATTCAACAAGAAAAAGAGCAGTAGAGGCTACATACCAAAATAAATTAGATCTCCCTCTTTATTTCCTCACTTTTTTCCCTATTTTCTTCCCCCCTTCTTTATCACTTCCCTCTTTCTTTATTTTTCCTTGATATAACTAACCTTTTCTCCTTAATGTTCTTCATGAATCCAAAGACTCCTTTACACTCTCCATTTTACATCCATGGCAACTACCTCCATAACTTCACTTAGTGTGAAGTAAATATTCTCTTCTACAATTGCCTTCATATATCCTTCATATATCCTTTCAAATATTACCATCCATATATATATTGACCTCATTCTAAGACTTTGAATCTGCTCTGCCCAATTACGCTTCACATTTCTCGGATGTGACAACAAAATGTGAGGATTTAAGAGAATCTTCAAATAATAATATCCCTTAGCATTAGTTCGAAAAGAGTCTCATATTATGCCTCCTAGATTGGATGGCTCTGATCCTCATCACACTATTCATCTTTGTCCACCTCACTGGATTGTTTGCACTCATGATGACAAAATTTTGACGATTATATTTCAACATTTTTTTATTTTTTTTTATCACTTTTGATTCAACGAGAACCAGTTAAGATATCCTTTAGGTGAAATATTTTTGTCCACCTTTGGTCATTGAAAAGAAATGTATTGTCATGTATAAAAGAGAGGATGGACGGTGGGCACATAGTCCCACAAAGAGGTATTTAATACAATATATTAAGATGCATGATCTAAAAATGTCCACAATATATATAAAACTACCATATGAAATTGAAGAGTAGAAAGTCAATCTTTCCTATCCCTAGCCTATTGTGCCTTGTTACATAATATGAATAGAACCTTAGCATCATTGATCATACCCACCACTTTTTATTTTAAAATTTAAAATCAATATCCACCTCATTTCTAATGTTGGTAAGGTTCACTATTTTAAAAAGAGTATTAGATAAAAGATTTGATGGAACAAAATTGACAGAGAAAAAGACTAACAACATTATATTTTATATGTTAAATTTTTTTTAATATATATTTTCTATAGGATAATTAATATTTTGGGATTAGTTAAGGATAAGTAGATCATTCTTCTATTTGATAGTCTATCACCATCCTTATGTTATATTGTACTTTTGTTCTAGGAAAGATTTTGATCTTTTGCAAATAGTGTGGGTTTTTTAAGGTGACTCTTTATATGTCCTAATATTGTATGAGCCTAATAGCTTCTACTCTTGTTGATAGTTTGGTGGCTCTGAACAATGGCTTCTTCGAAGAAGCGTGATCCTTGTAATTTTGGCCTTCCATGATATGAAAAGAGGTTATGTTATGAATAATGGTCCAGATGATTTAGTTATTTCTTATTATGTTGAGTATGAGTAAATTTGGGCTTCCTTGGCCATGGTCACTATTTTATACTAACTATTGTGATTTAGTGTGATTTGAGCATGGACTTCAAGTAATCAAGAGGGTGGAAACAATCTTCAAGTGCTAGGGGGTATGCGGCCTTGACCAAGGGATGAAAGTATTAGGAAAGTACAAGTGATTCACGTGTAGATCAATGTATCACTCACCTATTAATTCCTATCAACATTCTCAAATAAACAAGAAAAGAGGTATGTTGAGTGCATATATACATTTTATGTTGCCATGATATAAGTAAGATATCAAACATGTAACCTAGATTGATTTGCAATTTCATTCATAAATATTAGATCTTCCTTGTGGATTTTTGAATGAATAATGTCTCATTGATTTCAATATCTTTATTGCAAGTACTCTTTTCAGCTTGAAACTCCACTCATTGAGGTCTCTTACTAAATGCAAGTAAGATATCCTATCAATGATGATACATTTTGCATGAATTTTATGGGGAAATCTTATTAATAGCTATGGTTGGGTTGTTCATTGTTTTGTGAAAATATATACAAGTAGATTGGGACATTAGATTTATAAACATTGTAAATTGTGTTTGAGATCATTGTCCTAATTGTAACAGTCAATCACCATTGGCCCAAGGCCACACCAACATCATTGTGACACCAAGGTTTGTGCATAATGGTGTAAGGGCTACTCTTATGATATTTCATTACCATTACATATACACACCTGGGGTTTCCAAAAACAACTTGTTTAAGTAGGTAGTGTCACTGGTAAAATTGTGATTGTCACAATTGGTACCCTTAGGATAGTTATTAATATTTGGTCTATGACACTTTTTATGGCTTATAAATGCTTCTATGGGGTGTGCAGGGGTCTCACACATCTCTTCCAACATTCCATCCTAGGCACTTCACTCTCACCTATCTTATATTCCACTTTCTCTATGTTGCTATCCCAGAGGTCCGATACATCATGAATATTAGACCAATCAATATAATCTAGCATGTGTCTCGGAGGTTTTGGGGACCTGAAAGAAAGAGAAATGAAAATACATATTTACAAGAGCCTTTCAAACTAGTGATGTGAGTTTTTAACAGTGAAAAGGCCAAAAATACATTTTTTCCCACTCATTGGAAACCCTAGTGAGTGTTTTGATAGTTTTTGGAAAAATAGTGATATCTTCTTCAAATTTCAATGGATCTCAATGCTAAAAAATATGAAATGAAGGTAATTCACTTCTCTGCCATATCCAATTGACTTCTAATGAAAATATGACGAATTTCACAATTAAAAATAATGAGAATCAGACTGAAACGTTTTTGTATGAATAAAAATCTCCAACTTCATTTAGTAAGACTTTCAAAATTCAACAAGACAAACTTGGGTGGTGTGAAAAAGTCCTATTTATGCCCATCCAAGTGGGTTACAATCTCAAACCACCAAAAACCAACCTCCAAACCAAATTTTTAAAAGTTGTCATGACAATAATGATAACTTTTTACAATTTTTACAATTTTTGCCCAATGACCTCAAAGTTTCCCAATTACATCATAATAGCCTAAAATGGCCTTATTTACATTAAATAACACAAGAAAAACAAAAAAGTCAAATTTTGACCATTTTGGCCAAACCTAGGTCCCTAGGGTGCTTCTGCACCATCAAACCATGTGAATTAGCAAAAACAAATGTGTTGTGGAAGTTTTAATGAGAGAAGCTATAAATATTTCTACCTCTCAATAAAGAAAAAAATACCAAAAATCTCATTATTGATAAGAAAGTGTTTAGTGATTCATAGAGTTCCCCCAAACCCCTCAACAAATAAATTTAACAATCTTCCCATTGGTCTATCCTCAAGTGACAAACATAATAGACAAGTTGAGAAACCATTCTATATTGTGAAATAAAAATGCATACCTTTTGAATTGGTGAGATTTTAAATTGGTCTTGTAAAATTTTTTTCAAAACCATCCCATGTTTTCACCTTTATCTATTTTGTGAATTGGAGCTTGGTCTAGGAGGTTAGACAAGTTGTTTTGTAGGTTGTAGCAGTAACAAAGTGCTAGACGAATTTAGAGAGAAGTATTATTGTAACCCATTTTAAGGAATAACACAAGCATTGTTCTCTTTGGTGTGGTTTTTTTCTCACAAGGCTTTCACCATGACAATCACATTTTCTTGAAAGATTCTAAAGCCTTTTTAGCAAACCCATCCTATGCTTATCTTGCAATCGTAATGTTTCATGAGGTGACAACAACTATGATTTTTAATGGATGCTTTCATTAAAGGAGTTATTGCATATCCTTCCTCAATTGTGTAAACTACTTTATGTAAAACTCCATTGGATTTATATCTTAAGACTGAAATCTAAACTTAATTATTATTATAATGACATCAAGAAAACAATAAGGTAAAGAAAAATTGAAGTCAAGCAAAACCTTAGACAAAAGACCTTTGGTGATTAGAAGTGAAATATATAATTGAAATATTACAAACAACCATTTAACCTAAGATATGGGATGATTATCAATGGAATCCACTACACGGTAGTGGATTCCATTGATAATCATCCCATATCTTAGGTTAAATGGTTGTTTGTAATATTTCAATTATTTCTTTCACTTCTAATCACTAAAGTTCTTTTGTGTAAGGTTTTTCTTGGCTTTGATTTTTCTTTACCTTATTGTTTTCTTGATGTCATTATTCTAATAATAATTAAGTTTAGATTTCAGTCTTAAGATATAAATCCAATGGAGCTTTACATAAAGTATTCTACACAATTGAGGAAGGATATGCAACAACTCCTTTAATGAAAACATCCATATACCCTTATCAATATCTTCCCACTAATTATAGTGATCATGGGGCAAATATCTAGACAATGGAGTGTAGGCCATGGTTCAATAGTCAGGCAAAATTTGCCACTTTTGTCTACTCATTGATAGAAAGCCCTTTCAAGGATTCCTTAGGGACCAATTCATTTTGCATAGATTGATTATATGTAGAAACCCTAGAATTGGCAAGCGATCATGTTTTTCACATGATCCTTGTACTCATGTTATCATTCTCACCAGTATATGTAAATTGAGATAAACTAATAGAGATAACAAATAGAAATAGAAGATAGTTGAGAGACATGATAGACAAAGAAAATAACTTTCAAGACATTATTGTAAGTTTGTAAGAATGATAGTAGCTCTTTATAAATTTAATGTTCTTCCACTATTTTGTTAATTGTTATTTAATTTTAGTCTACCTGTAGTATTGTTGGTGTGTATATATGTCGTACTCTAATACTTGATCAAGCACAATCATCTTGTGATTATGAGAACTAAGTATAAGATCTTCAATAGGTTCTTTGCATTCACTTTTCCAGGGAGAAGCAAAATAAACAAATATGCTTAAGAAGATATAAAAATGAACTTAATATAAGGAAATGGCAAAAAGGTCATTCACTGGATAACAACAATCTGTTAAAGTAATAAGGTCTTTACTTGATTAATTAAACAATATTTGTTTAATTCTTTAAGTTCCCTACTATCTCTTTTTACACTTAAGCTAACATTAGGTGCATAATAATTAAATCTTTTATTAATTATTATGTGCAAGCCTAGGTTTTCCCTTTTAGGGTTTCTTGACCTATTAGACGTTAATTTTCTTTTCCTTGTATTGTTATCACATTACACATTTGGTGAATATTGAGCTCTCATCTTTTTGAGCATATTTTCTATGTATTGCTTTTTATGTTATTTTCTTCCTTGCTTCTCCTTGTAATAGGTTATTGAGCTTGCAAAGATCTTTAGGCTCCTATGGTGTTTTATTTCTCAACTCTCACATGGTATCAGAGCTTCAGATCTGTAGCTAAACCGACCTCACCATCATGCTCAGAAGGCCCAAAAACTCCTATAGTCATATAAAACTTGCCTAGTTTTCACTCCTGAGCATCTGGGGGTAATTTTCCTTCAATACCAGGTCATACGACCCTAGCATGTAGTTTGAGAAAAAATTTCAAAAAAATAGCTTTTGCCTTTTTACGGCATGCAGGCCAATTTTTTGATTTTTTGAAAAAAAACCAAAAATCAAAAGTTTTTGGAAAACAGCGAAAGAAAAAAAGTTTTTGAAAAAAAAATCATTTTTTTTGTAGTTGGGGTTTCGGAGGGTACTCCGTACCTATGACAGTCCGGCCACCGGCTGTCATTCCGACCGACCAAACCTGTCAGTGAGAGCCCCGTGTCGGCCCCGCTGGCACATCCCTATCGGCCCCTGCCAACCCCGCCCTCTGGCCCTCACCGGTCCCAACTCCCACTGGCTGCTGCCCCCACCGCTGACTCCTGCTCCCACCATTGACGCTCGCTTCCCTACCGCCGCCACCTACCACTTATCCCATCAGAGCCCCTCTCCCTGCCACTGGCAACCTTGGTGCTTCCTGCCACCACTGCTCCCTCTCCGCCACTCTACCACTCCTCCTCAGAGCGCCACCCTTGCCAGGCCTTTGCCACTGAACCTCCACCCTCTTGTCTCTTTAAGAGGGGATTTGTTTTTTGGCCATATCTTGAGCATATAGAGTCGTTTGTTCGAAAACAAATAGGTGTTGGAAATCTGGTTCGGAGCCGGACCTCATGGTATTGGAATTTTTTCTCAATTTTTCTATTTGACTATACTTTTTTCTAGTCAAAGTTGAGTCTCTTTTCTGCACTTTTAGGGCCGTAGAATGGGCAAACAGACTCCATTTTTCAAATATGAATAGGTGTTGGAAATCTCTCAGCATTCTCTATTTAGATATGTGATCTTGTTTCTCAAAATTCTCATCAAGTACATGAGTTTTCAATTTGAAGTTTTTTTTCTTATGCACTACTTCCTTCTCATGAGTATGTACTAGGGTTTGGGTTTATCTATTGTGGGGGTGTGTTTTTTTCTCACTTTCTATCATTTATATCAAAAATCAAGAACACCAAAACTCTAAAAACAAACAAACCCTTCAGCATCTTTTGTCTATTCTGAAAGATAACATAATTCAAAAAAACCAACAAGAAGGTGTAGGTGCAGAGTTTTTATGGTAGATCCTTCAGTTGAGTTGTTGACATCACACAACTATCACACCTGGAAGCTTTGCATCATGAGGGTTGTGGTCTTGTTTGGATGAGGTTCAACCTCTATTACAACATCCTTATGAGCTTCTTTAGCATAGAAACAAGATGGATGAGGCCATGGGTTTTCTCTCTTTGCATGTCTCTGATAGTCTTCTATTTCACCTTGATGAGTTGCTCACTCCTCATGCTATGTGGTTGATGTTTGAGTCTCTCTTCAAGAGGGTTAATGAGATTCAGGCATTACAGATTGAGGCAAAGTTGGTTTCCTTGTCACCTAATTCCTTTCCCACCATTGAGGATTTTTTAAGCAAGTTCAAGACTACCAGATCTGTTCTCCAGGGATGTGGCAAGATCAAGATAGACATAGAGTGCATTCACTTGGTTCTTTCAAATCTTTGTGGTCATTTTTTTAGTTTTTTGTCTCTACTTTCTACTCCACCATGGATGGCTTGGGTGCTCATTTCACCATGCCTACCTTTGATGTATTTTGTGAGAGTTTGTCTCGTAAGTAGTCTCATCTTTCTCAGTTGGACATGCTCTCAAGGTCCAAGAACAAAGCATTGGTTGCTCAGTCCTCTAAGGAGAAGCAAAAGAAGAAACTGAAGCAAAAGAAGAATTTTGCAAGTAGTGAGCATTCCTCCAAGCCACCTCCTAAGTCTGATTCTAAACCACCATTTCCTCTGAAACATGGGAAATCTTCACAGTCTAGTGAGTCTTCCTCCAAGACTAAGAAGAAATTAGGAGATACTTGAAGTTTTTGTGGCAAGGATGGACATCCAGTTTCTAGGTGTTGGAAATGCTTAGAGGCTTTAGAGGAAGCCATGCAGTAGCATCACATCTCCTCACCTTAGTCGTCTTCTCCTTCCACATGGAAAGGCGATGGGAATGGGAATGGGATAGACTAGCCTAGTCTATGCTCCTTGATCCTCTCCTTGGATCACCAGGTGTTCCAACCACACCCTAAGGTCTCTAGGACTTCCCTTGCTTATGGAATCCCCTGACCTTGCCCAATCCACCCACCAACAATTTGTGATTCTCCTCCCTAAGTCACACCTGCTCTCAAGCATCAAAAACCCTCACATAGGCTAATAAGGGTTTATCTCCTCCTTCTCCTTCTTAGGTTCTAGCATGGTTAGGATAGGTCTCTAACATGGTTATCCATCCATTCATGTGCCCCCAAGAGGTTTTAACCTTCCATTTCATTACCGATCTCACTATTTTGTTTTTTTCCTACAAAATAGGGCTATAAGGAATGTACCCAATCAAGCCTCCATTCTAGACTTTTAGGGCTCCCTCTTGCAAATGATGCACAAACTTGTGAAACTCCCTAAAAGGACTGCTAATAATTTGGCAAGGGATCAAATATTTTTCTTGTTTTGGGCCTCCAAGTGTCTGTACACTGCCCTAGGTGAATTTTGGGGTTTTTGAGGGTTTTTAAAAGGGTTTTAAGGTTTGCCTGGGTCACAATGATAGTTTACTATCTTTGCCACCTTATCTGGATTAGTGGAAGCTCCTCCTTCTCACCAATCGTTCCTCACACATCCCTCTACACTTCCTCTAAAGGGTTCCTCCCTCCTTGTCCTATCTTGCTCTCATGGACCTCTGCAACTTCAACCCTTCCTAGCCAGGCACAGTCTAGTCTCACCTAGGAGTGGGTCTTTGAAAGACTTTCCTGCATCTTCAAGGGCCTTGCTTGTTTTGGGATACTATACAAGGTTTTCGCTCCTATTACCCATGGTTTCATGGTGTCTCCACAATGGGGATAGGAGTTATCATTCCATTACACAAAATAGTGCAAAACTGGACAGTGACAGAGTACTTCACAAAATAGTTACAAACACACAAAAAATTGCATAAGAACCTACCCTAAGTGCTCAAAATGAAAGTATAAACACAATGCAAGATTCAAAACACCATTCAGTTTACAAAACAATCCATTATCAACCTGTTAATGCTTCATTTGTGGCGACTGGCAACAAAAACACAGTCACAGTCAAGGTCTTTTCTCTTGGCAGTACAATCTGACATCCAACCCTTCATTTTAGGGTTTGCAACAACTTATAGTGTCTCTGCCTTAGTTGGTGTGCCCTAGTTAGGGTTCCTAACACCAAACTAAGGTTATGACGTATCTGGTGGAAAAGTTGCATGACAACTTTGAAAAGTTGCATGACAACTTTGAAAAGTTGTCATGCAACTTTTTACAACTTTTGAGCAACTTCTACAATGTTGCTTTTCTTGGCTTTTGAGCCTACCTTGGGCTATCCTATGGACACAACCATGTCAAAAGGACCCCAAACACATCAAAGGAACACCTACCTTCTACTGCACAAGAAAAATCAACCTAGACTGACCTAAACTAGGACCTAAACAAACCCAATGAGCTCTTAGCTCTTATTACATTTACATGGCTTCTTAAAGAAGCAAAATTCCAACAAAGATCACATGGAGAAAGACCTTAGAAAGGTTCTCCTACACCACACTCCCTCTTTGCACAAAATTAAGTAACTAGGGGAGAGATGAGAGCCGAGTCAATACCAAATTTCTTGAACCTTCTCTCTTCAACCCAAGTGGCTTCAGACTCAGTTTGACCAGCCCACTTCACCAAGTGTTCCATGTAGACCTGGTGTCTAGTAGAATTATTCACCCTTGACTCCAAGATCTCTTTTGCTATGGGTTGCTTCACTTGAGGTAAGGCATTCACATCCAAGTCTTGTAGTACCTTGGCTTGATTCTTAGTTTGCCCTGCTATTTCACCCTTGTATAGTATCAGATCAGCAACATTGAAGACTGGTGATATAGCCAAATCTGAGGGAAGATCCACCTTGTAGGCATTTTCACCATATTTGGATAGAATTCTACAAGGTCCTACCCTCTTCATTTGTAGCTTAGTAGGCTTGCCGCTTTGCATTCTAGCTTTTCTCAAATGGACCATCACATAGTCACCCACTTTGAATTGAACCTCTCTCCTTCTTTCATCCACTTTTGCTTTCAGTTTTTGAGTAGACTCTAGAATGGCTCTCTTGACCTATTCTTGGAATTCCCTGATGGTTTGGGTGAAGTCCTTTGCTTTCCCACTCTTCATCTCCATGGAACTAGGTTCTCATAGTTCACACACCCCTCTTGGATGTCTGCCATAGACAACTTGAAAAGGACTCCTTCCAATGGTCCTATTTACACTGTCATTATAGGCATACTCACCTTGTGGAATAACTAGATCCCATGTCTTCCCATACTCCTTGGTTAGACACCTCAACAAGTTGCCTAACACCATGTTAATGAATTCAGTTTGACCATCAGTTTGTGGATGGTAAGCTGAGTTGAATGACAAATTAGTTCCTAGTCTCCTCCATAAGGTTTGCCAAAAATGGCCCATGAACTTGCTATCTCTATCTGAAACAATACTTAATGGGAGTCCATGAATCCTTACAATCTCCTTAAAGAAGAGATGTGCAATATAACTAGCATCATGAGTAGTTCTACATGGAATGAAATGGCTCATCTTAGAAAATCTATCTACCCCCACATAGATGCTATCCATACCTGTCTTTGTCTTGGGGAGTCCTACCACAAAGTCCATGCTCACACACTCCCAAGGCCTATTTGGGACCGGTAATGGTTGATAGAGGCCTGCATTACTTGATCCTCCTTTTTCCCTTTGACACACACCACATTGCTCCACATACTTTCTCACATCCCTTGGCAACTTAGGCCAATAGTAGTACCTTTGTACTAGATCCAAAGTTTTATTGACTCCAAAGTGTCCACTTAGACTACCATTGTGTTTCTCTTGCATGATATTTTCTCTCATGGATCCTCTAGGTATACATAACTGATTGCCTTTGAACAAGAGACCATTTTGGAGAGTGTAATTTGCATACTCACCATGAAAATGATTCTCAAACTCCTTGCAGACCTTGTAGACTGATGAGAAGTCCTCATCTTCTTCATAGAGATCCTTGAAACCTTCTATCCCTATTCTTTGCAATTGTAATTCTTGGATAGTCAACAACTTCTGGCTCAAAGCATCTGCCACCTTGTTAAGTTGCCCCTTTTTATGCTTGATGGTAAGCGTAAAGGATTGGAGGTACTCCATCCACTTCAAATGTCTATTGCTAAGCTTCTCTTGAGTGTTGATATAACTCAAAGCCTGGTTATCTATGAACACCACAAATTCCTTTGGGAGTAGGTAATGCCTCCACTTCTTGAGAGACTGAACTAGTGCATACAACTCTAGATCATATGCAGAATACCTCTTCTTTGCCTCATTAAGCTTCTCACTGAAAAATGCCATAGGCCTTCCCTCTTGGCTCAATACACCCCCTACTGCAATTCCACTTGCATCACACTCCAATGTGAATAGTTTGTCAAAAGTAGGTAAGAGTAGGATGGGTTTTGTGGCTACTTCTTGCTTCAATAATTGGATGCTTTATCAGCTTGTTCACTCCATTTGAACTTAGTTTTAAGGCCTCCTTTTATGGTGTCAAGTACTGGTGCACATATGCCACTGAAGTTCCTCACAAACTTTCTATAGAATTGGGCTAAACCATGAAAACTCCTAACTTCAGTCCATGTTTTAGGGGCAGGCCAATTCAAGATTGCCTCCACTTTGCTTGGATCCATCTTCAAGGTTCCCTTAGACACCACAAACCCCAAGTAGACTAAGTTTTGCTTCAAAAAGTAACACTTCTCTAAGTTGATTGCCAACTTCTCTTCATGCAACCTCTCTAGGACTAACCTCAAATGTTCAGTGCTCCTCTTTGGTTCTGCTATAGATGAGTATGTCATCTAAGTACACCACCACAAATCTACTTGTGAAGTCCTTCAACACCTCATTCATCAACCTCATGAAGGTGCTTGGGGCATTAGTAAGTCCAAATGGCATCACAAGCCATTCATACAACCCTTCTGTGGTCTTAAAAGTGGTCTTCCACTCATCACCCTCCTTAATTCTAATCTGATGATAACCACTTTTAAGGTCCAACTTGTTAAAATACATGGCACCTCCTAAATAGTCCATCAAATCCTCTATTCTAGGAATAGGAAATCTGTACCTTATGGTGATCCTATTGATTGCCCTTGAATCAGTACAAAGTCTCCACTTGCCTCCTTTTTTTATTACTAGTACTACCGGGGCTGCACATGGGTTGATGCTCTTCTTGATCAATCCTTGATCCAACAACTCCTGCACTTGCCTTGACACCTCCTTATTTTGATCAAGTGTGAGCTTATATGCTACTTTATTGGGTAGGGATGCACCGGGTACAAAGTCTATTTGATGGCTAATAGACCTTCTTGGTGGAAGTGTTGCAGGTGCTCCATCACTCACTATATCTTTATACTCTTGCAACATTTGTTTTACCTCCTTAGGTACCTCTATTTGTAACTTATCTTCCTCCTCCTTTGGCTTCACAAAAATGGCACATCCCACTATCTCCTCTTCATGTAGCAGGTGTAAGAACTCTTCACTAGTATTAAGTAGAACACTAGGTGTTCTTGAGGTTCCCTCATCATTCTCTGTTAGAGACTAAATGTTAAAGGCTTTGCTATCCTTCTTGTAGGAAATGGAGTTCTCCTCTCCATCATAGATCATCTTCCTATCAAATTACCAGGGTCTACCTAGCAGTAGATGACAAGCATCCATGGGTAACACATCACAAAGGATCTTGTCCTTGTATCCTCCAATAGAAAACTCCACCCAAGTTTGTCCATTGACAAGCACACTCTTCTCTTGATTCAACCATGTCACCTTGTAAGGGCTAGTGTGGGGTGTCTTTGTGAGTTTCAACTTCTTGGCTGTCTCATCTGATATGATGTTATCAGTTGACCCTAAATCAACTATCACCTTGCAAACACTTTACCAAAGATTTTGCATCTCACCCTAAACAATGCTCTCCTATGCTTAGGTTCATCCTTAACCGGTTGTCTTATCAAGACTCTATTGAACATCAGATTTTCTCCAATCTCTGATTTAATATGGTGCACCTTAGGTGTTTTGTTGCTTGATGTGTCTTCATGAGCATAAGAAACCCTCTTTCCACTATTTGATGAGGCAGGCTTGTCAGGGCATCTATAGGCTGGGTGTCCCAATTGACCACAGTTGTAGCATTTCATGGTTGCAAAGTAGAAGTTACCCCTACTTGGACCCCCTTGTGCACCTCTTCCTCTAGAATGGCCTCCTCTGAGATTGGTTTCACTGCTATGTTCAGTCAACTTGGACTCTCCTTGATTCCTTTGCTCATTTTCCTTGCTTTGGTAACCACCTCGGTGATTCATTTGGTCTCTACCTCTGCCTCTACCCCTGTTGTTAGAGTCTCCCTTCCTTTTGTTCCTCTCTTCCACCTTGATAGCAAGCTCATGACATTTTTGGATAGTAGTAGGAGTCCATAGGCTTATCTCCTCTTGGATGTTCCACTTTAGGCCACTTAGATACCTAGCCACCTTGATAGATTCCTCCTCTTGGACTTTTGATCTAAGACAAAGATTTTGAAACTCCTCTATGTAGGAGGTCACATCAAGGTCTTTCTACTTCAATCCATGTCTCTTCTTATGAAGTTGGACTTCATAATCCTCTGGTAAGTAGTTCTCCTTGATCTTACTCACCATGGCCTTCCAGTTGGCTATAGGTAGCTTTCCCATGCTAACTCTCTCTTCTTGAAAGTACTTCCACCATGTCAAGGCTGCTCCCCTTAGTCTTGATTTGGCAACCTTAACCGTTTGAGCTTCTGTCACACTTTCACACTCAAAGTGGCTCTCCATACCCTCAATCCATTCCATGACAGTGTCGATGTCCATCCTTCCACTGAAATGTGGCAATCCTTCAAAATCTTTTGTATTCAAAGCCTTGATGGCCTTTACAAAAGGTTCTTCATTTATTAAGGGGTCTGGTTTAGGTATGATGTCATCAAGATCAATTGCCTTCTTGCCTCTGTCACTAGTTTCCACACCCCAGAGTTCTTGTGCTCTCTGATCAACCACTTCTTGCAGCTTGTTCTTTATCTCACTCATAGCATCTTCAAGGAGTCTATTTTTGTCCTTTTTCTCTTCTACCTCCCTAGCCAGATTTTCATTAGTGACCATTATGTTCTCCCCTACTGATTCCCTAGAATATAGAGACATGCACGGTCCACCAAATCTTTAACTAGCTCTGATACCAATCTGATGGGAATGGGAATGGGATAGACTAGTCTAGTCTATGCTCCTTGATCCTCTCTTTGGATCACCAGGTGTTCCAATCACACTCTAGGGTCTCTAGGACTTCCCTTTCTTGTGGAATCCCTTGACCTTGCCCAATCCACCCACCAACAATTTGTGATTCTCCTCCCTAAGTCACACCTACTCTCAAGCATCAAAAACCCTCACATAGGCTAATAAGGGTTTAGCTCCTCCTTCTCCTTCTTAGGTCCTAGCAAGGTTAGGATAGGTCTCTAACATGGTTATCCATCCATTCATGTGCCCCCAAGAGGTTTTAACCTTCCATTTCATTACCGATCTCACTATTTTGTTTTTTTCCTACAAAATAGGGCTACAAGGAATGTGCCCAATTAGGCCTCCATTCTGGACTTTTAGGGCTTCCTCTTGCAAATGATGCACAAACTTGTGAAACCCCCCAAAGGGACTGCTAATCATTTGGCAAGGGCTTAAATATTTTTCTAGTTTTGGGCCTCCAAGTGTTCGTACACTGCCCTAGGTGAATTTTGGGGTTTTTGAGTGTTTTTAAAAGGGTTTTAAGGTCTGCCTAGGTCACAGTGATGGTTTACTATCTTTGCCACCTTACCTGGATTGGTTGAAGCTCTTCCTTCTCACCAATCATTCTTCACACATCCCTCTACACTTCCTCCAAAGGGTGCCTCCCTCCTTGTTCTACCTTGCTCTCATGGACCTCTGCAACTTCAACCCTTCCTAGCCGGGCATAGTCTAGTCTCGCCTAGGAGTGGGTCTTTGAAAGACTTTCCTGCATCTTCAAGGGCCTTGCTTGCTTTGGGATACTATACAAGGTTTTCATTTCTATTCCCCATGGTTTCATTGTGTCTCCACAATGGGGATAGGAGTTATCATTCCATTACACAAAACAATCCAAAACTGGATAGTGACAGAGTACTTCACAAAATAATTACAAACACACAAAAACCTGCACAAGAACCTACCCTAAGTGCTCAAACTGAAAGTATAAACAAAATTCAAGATTCACAACACCATTCAATTTACAAAACAATCCATTATCAACCTGTTAATGCTTCATTTGTGCTGACTGGCAGCAAAAACACAGTCACAGTCAAGGTCTTTACTCTTGGTCGTACAATCTGACATCCAACCCTTCATTTTAGGGTTTGCAATAGCTTATAGTGTCTCTGCCTTAGTTGGTGTGCCCTAGTTAGGGTTCCTAACACCAAAATAAGGTTATGACCTATCTGGTGGAAAAGTTGCATGACAACTTTGAAAAGTTGTCATGCAACTTTTTACAACTTTTGAGCAACTTCTACAATGTTGCTTTTCTTGGCTTTTGAGCCTACCTTGGGCTATCCTATGGACACAACCATGTCAAAAGGACCTTAAACACATCAAAGGTACACCTACCTTCTACTGCACAAGAAAACTCAACCTAGACTTATGAACCTAGGACCTAAACTAGGACCTAAACAAAACCAATGAGCTCTTAGCTCTTATTACATTTACATGGCTTCTTAAAGAAGCAAAATTCCAACAAAGGTCACATGGAGAAAGACCTTAGAAAGGTTCTCCTACACCAAAAGGTGATGCTCTCACTACTTGAGCTTCAACCTATGGGTCCACTTGTATATTAGATTCAGGTGCTTATCACCATATGACTGGCACTCAATAGTTGGTTACTTCTCTTGCCTCTTGTGGTACTTCATAGATTGCAGTGGGTGACTTAGTTCAGATTTTAGTCTTGGGTTCAGGTTCTATCTCTTTGGATGGGGGTACTCTGTTCTGGTTGTTCTTGACATATTGATGAACCTCCTGATTTTCTATTCTGGCTCTTGTAAGGCAGTTGAGTTCTCACCACATGATGTGGTTATTCAAGACCTCCATGACTCTGATTTGGTTGTTTCTATTGGGAGTGTTGATACTGCATCTCATCTGTACATATTTGATGGATTTGAGCCCTCTGTGGGTGCAGGTTTGTCTCTTATAGAAGATGCAGATTCAGTGAGTAAGCTTTGGCATGAGTGCTTGGGCCATGTCCATTACAGATATCTTCAACAAATGAGTACACAAGCACTTATTCTTGGACTCCCATAGATTTCCTGCACTGATGGTGTTTATCATGGTTGTGTTCTTGGCAAGCATCAAAGAGATCTATTTCCAAAGGGAAGAGCCCCTCATTCTTTGGCACCCCTGGAGTTGATTCACAATGATCTCATGTCATTTCCCACTCGTTTTTCTCGGGCCAAGTATGTACTCACTTTAATTGATGACCTCTCCAGACACAGATGGGTGTACTTTCTTAAGTACAAGTCTGATGTCTTTGATTCATTTCATATCTTCAAGACATTTTTAGAGAAGCAGTCTGGTTATTCTATTCGGCGGATATGTACAAATAATGGGGGGAGTACGTGAATCAGACTTTTAGAGATTTCTGAATTGAGAATGGTTTGCAACATCAGTTTACTATTCCCTACACCCCTCAGCATAATGGTGTCACTGAGCACAAGAACATAACTTATGGGAGATGGATAATTGTATGATTCAGTCCAGGTCCATGGATTCATCTTTTTGGGCTGAGGCAGTCAATTGTGCCAACTATGTTCAGAATCGGATGCCTCACAAGGCGATTCGACATATGACTCCTGAGGAGGCTTGGTCTCATGACAAGACTAATGTTTCCTTTTTCTGAGTATTTGCCAGTGAGGCATGCGATTTTATTCCTGATGCTCAGAGGAAAGCAATGGAGAAAAAGAGCTAACCCCTCATTTTTTTTGGCTACTGTGAGGATATTGAGGCGCACAGGTTGTTTAATCTTGATTCTAGAGAGGTCCTATTTTGACGGGATGTTTAGTTTGATGAGCACCTTCCCATAGTGGATACCCTGACTCCAGTGTCTACTCCTCTACCTACTCTTCCTAGTATATCTCTTCAGGATTATTTTGAGGATGATTCTAATGATGGTGCTAATGATCCTCCATCCCCACCTCCACCTGCTCCACAACAGATGCCCAAATGGGCTCGCTTTACTGTTGAGGTAGTAGGTTCTATGGCCAATGATCCTTTTGATACTTGTTGCACCCATTCTCATGTTGTGGGTTCTAGTCTTTTGAGTCATGCCATTTCAGATGATCCTTAGAAGTTTTTAGAGGCTACAAGACACCCTGAGTGGGATTGTGCTATGGAGGAGGAGTATTCTTCTTTGATGAGGAATCATACTTGGGATCTATGTCCTCTTCCTAAGGGCAGAAAGATGGTTAGGTATTGCTGGTTGTATCGCACTAAGTATGCTACAGATGGTTCGATTGATAAGTACAAAGCACATCTTGTTGCAAAGGGTTTCTCATAGGTTGAGGGTATTGATTACTCTGAGACCTTTGCCCCTGTCGCCAAGATGAACTCTATTCTCTTTGTACTATCTCTTATAGCTTCTCAGGGATGGCCCATTCTTCAGATGGATGTGAAGAGTGCCTTCTTGCATGGGGACCTACAGGAGGAAATCTATATGGAGCAGCCTCAGGGATTTGTGTAGGATAGTTATTTGGTTTGAAGAATTTGGTGTTCATTGTATGGTCTCAAATAGACCCCTCAGGCTTGGTATGAGAAGATGGATTCTTTCTTGCTCTCCACTAGTTTCACCCACAGTCATTCTGATCACACAATGTACATTCAACTTCTTGAGGGTGAGATCCTGATTCTTGTACTATATATTGATGATCTTCTTATCATAGGTAGCTCATCCTCTATGATTCGGCATATTCAGCGAGCCTTGATGGACCAGTTTGAGATGATAGATCTTGGTCTTCTACACTATTTCCTTGGTCTTTAGGTGATTCAGTCTTCTGATGGGATCTATATTTACTAGTAGAAGTATGCTCTTGACATGCTTCAATACTTTGGCATGCTTGATTGCAAGCCTTCTCTGACCCCTTTTCAGTCAGGGGTTGTTTTGATTACTACTTGTTCCACTCCTTCAGTAGATTCTACACTTTACAGGTAGTTGGTTGGTAGTTTGTTGTACCTGACTCACACTCATCTTGATCTTTCCTTTGTGGTTGGCCTTGTCTCTTGATTCTCCCATGATCTACATGAGAGTCATTGGCAAGCTACCAAACATATTTTGTGTTACATTTGGGGCTCTATTTCTCATGGCATTCACTACACATCTGGGGAACCTCACATTGTTGGCTACACTGACTCAGATTGAGCTGGTGATGTCACTGATCAGAAGTCTACTTCTGGCTTTGTTTTCTATCTTGGATCTGGTCCTATCACATGATCTTGGAAGAAGTATACTGCTCATGCATAATCATCTACAGAGCCTGAGTATCGAGTTGTGCTCGCTAGTCAGGAGATCTTATGGCTTCAACAGTTGATGACTGAGTTTGGTTTTCCTCCTGATAGTCCCACTATTCTTTGGTGTGACAATTAGAGTGCTATTTATATTTACCACAACCCAGTAGAGCATCAGTGAACAAAGCACATTGAGCTTCACATGCATTTTATCCGCCAATTGATTCAGGATGGTTCTCTCATTTTGGAGTACATTCGCACTGTCGAGCAGGTTGCAGACATCTTCACAAAACCTTTTGCATTTCTGTGCTATCTTCAATTATGCTCTATGCTTGGGGTGAAGGAATTTTTCCTTAGGGGGTCTTTATGAGACCTTCCTTCCTTCTTCTTCTTTCAACATGTTCTTTTATCTCTTTTTGGAGAGGAGTTTTTTCCCACTGGGTTTTCTCATTTTTCTCCGTTTCATAGAGATTTCATTGTATTTGGGTACCTGATTAGGCCTTGTTGTCGGGACCCATCTTTCCTGCTTTCAGTAGTTGTTCTAGGTTTTAGCTTCTCCCTAAGTCTAGCTTAAGGGGGGGTGTTAGAGTAATCGAGTCTTTACTTGATTAATTAAACAATATTTATTTAATTCTTTAAGTTCCCTATTATCTCTTTTTACACTTAAGCTAACATTAGGTGCATAATAATTAATCCATTTATTAATTATTATGTGCAAGCCTAGGTTTTCCCTTTTAGGGTTTCTTGACCTATTAGAGGTTAATTCTTTTCTTTGTATCATTATCACATTACACTTTTTTGTGAATATTGAGCTCTCATCTTTTTGAGCATTTTCTGTGTATTTGGTTTTTCTTTGTTGCTTCCTTGCTTCTCCTTGTAACATGTTATTCAACTTGCAGAGATCTTTAGGCTCCTATGGTGTTGTATTTATCAACTCTCACATAATCAACAAATCCATAACATAAGAATTCACAAATTAAAATTCACAAGTGTTTTAATTCACAATGACAATGGTTTCATATCCCATCCTGTATGGGTACCCTTGGACACACCTATTGGCCACTAGACTTTGATCACCCTTTCAAGGCTTGATCCAACATTACAAGGAAATATAAACATCATTGTAAACTAGTCTTGGGCATGTGACATCATAACAAGTGCAAATTAGTGGATCTCAACAATGACACACATACTATCATTGATGGTTACTAGTCCTTTACAATTAGGACTGTCAAAGTTGATGGCCAAAGGCCAAATAAACACATCTATGCCTTTAAAAAAAAACCCTTGAAACTGACTTGCAAAACCTACACAAGAACTAGGACCAGTCTCTTGGACTTTCAACCTCCCAAATCCTTCAACAAGACTTTGGTTTGCAACAATGACACTAGTAGTTTCAATTTGTCATAGTCTATCCTTCTAGGACAGTCAATAGTGCTTGTGTTCTTCCTTTACAACATGATCTCCAACCTTGTGGATCAGATGCACAGGGCCCCCACACATCTCTTTATCACCAAACACAAGGTGAGTTAATCTCTATTCATTGAATATGGTGTATATTCAATCTTGTTGTCATTAAATGTTTGATACATGGAGATATTAGACCCTCAATCCTTCACCACAAATACAATGTGAGAAAGAGAGAGTGGGCTTAGCATAGAAATGCTTAAATGAAGAAAGAAGAGAGGCACCTCAAATATATAAAGGTGAGAGTGGTTCATATAGTCCTCTTAGGAGTTGGACCATCTCAACCATAGTGCACCTCATATTAGCTTGAAACTAGTGTGCCTCATATTAGCGTGAAACCTATGCCCCCTATTGGTAGCTGATGGGGATATAATACCATTCACTATACATATCAATGAGGTGTGCTTTACATCTAGATAATAATCAATTTTTTTTTTTTTTAAATAAATAGCTATCAGAATTTTGACAACTAAACTTTGCACCAATGGCCAAACCGTTAGACCAACAACATTCTCATCGGTGCAAATTTTCTGGTTGCTGTCGGATTTCTGATGCCAACTAAAGAAACATTCGATGAGGATGTTGTATGTCTGATGATACTTCCTTGTTGGATGATCGTCGATGCATATTACTGGGGGAGGGTTGGAATTCTGACGGCTATCCGATGATATTTTTGGCTGGAGGAGCGATCATAGCCGCCATTGGAAGTGTCATCGAAATTCCAATGTTCAATGGAATCATTGGGAAGTCTGACAATGAGTTTTCAATGGCTTCATTTGTTGGCAGTCCGATGAAAAGTAGTCAAAATTCCGTCGATAGGCCATCAGAAATTAGCCCCGAATGTACTAGTGACTACTATGAAATGAATTATCCTAAGTAAATTTAAGTAAGGTGTAATAATATCCAACATGGATAATTAATTACACCAACACATATGATAATAGTTCATGTATATCTTTTATCAATAGCTATCATTTACCCTCTCCTAAAAATCCTCTTACCCATGAAGACACTTTAGTGCAAGAAGATATTATTAACACTCTCTCTCCTAAGAATCAAGTTTTGATGAATGATGTTGATATTTCTCCTAAAATGTTCCTTTCTCATAGGGATATCCTAGAAGAAGAGGATGATATCATAAACAACTTCCTTAATATCACCTTACCCTCTATACATGATATTCCTCCTAGAAATGACATTGAAAAGGCTAAAACTTTTACCTCTCATAAAGTATCGCATAAGAATGAGTAAAAAATCAATAGTCCTTTCAATTATCTCTCCAATGGAGAAGAATGATTGAAGACAAACATGACATCTTCTTCTTCTCATATACATACTATAGAGCAAAGGGAGAAAGGTAAAAATGTTGGTATATCAATCCCTCTAGATCCTCTTTATTCTCCTAGAGCTTACCTCAATCATCCACATATTTGTAGGAAATGTGTTGTTATGCAATTTATGCATGATCTATCTCCTAAAATAACATTAAGAAATGATGAAGCCTTATATGATAACGATCCTCCTTCAAAAACTATCAAAGAGGACATGAATACTAATGATGGCAAGGAGAATATCCCTACAAAGGATATTCCTTCTTCATCTACTCATCCCTTTGGCCCTTCAACTTATCCTTACACAATCAACTTTAAGTAAATTCATGATCAAAGTCCCTATCCTTCACAACTAAAAATATCCTATGAGGTTGGATATGATATCATTTCAAAAAAATCTATAAATGACAAGGATTCAGAAAAACAAGAATAAGGAATCAAGGTCTCTATATATTTTACCTCAAAATATACTACAAAAGGTTTTTGGATATCCCAATTCATTAGTATCTATGTATGCTCTCCACAAGGTTCAAATTCTTACTGAGTACTTTGAAAAACATAGAAACTATCATCCATCTAAACATGCTTCTTCATCAAACAATCTTCCTCCTTCCCTACCAATCCTTTTACCACGTGAAAACAACCCTTCTTCTTCCACTAGTGTATCTTTCCCTACATCTTGAAAGAGACAAGACCTATCCATGTTGAGAAATATGAACAATTAGCTACAAGAATCTTTTGGAGGCTGAAATATGACAAGAATGTTAGTTTTCTGTTCATAAGATATTTCAATAATCATAAGAACAAAGATGGTTATGTGTATTGTCTCTTTGATCCTAGTTATTCTCATTCTCTTGGAAATTGTAAAGCTTTCGAAAAAAAATTTCAAGACCAATATGATAAAGCTCGTATTACTCTCACAATTGTTCTTATACTTTTCTTGGTGAAGAGGTCATGCCTTAGCACCCTCTTTTCCTATTATGTTTCTCCACGCCATGTAATCTTAGTAGTCTACCTTTTAGGGGACTCTTTATTTTTGCATGGTTTTATGCTTTTATTTTTAATATTACATTTTAAGTAATATAATAGGTCTGTTTTCTCAAACTTTATGCTTGGGGGATAAGGATTCTATCTCTTATTCCTCTAAGGATCCACTTTTATCTTGGTTGGGTGGTATTTTCTTATGATACAATGTCATTTCTTTTGTGGAATTTTTTGTTCATTGAAGGATTATACCTTATGCAAGAGGTGTGTATCCTTGGGTACAACCTCTTCCTTGCTTGATGATATATGTCTATTTTAAGAAAAGCCCTCACTTGGAGTCAAAAAATGTGTTATCCATCATCAAGAATCCCATTTTTAGTGGATTTCCTTAGAGACAATGCTTTCCTTAAATATCCTTTTACATCATTTTTAAGTGGATTTCCTTGGAGACAATGCTTTCCTTTTTTATCCTTTTGCACCAATTTTAGTAGATTTTATTGGAGACAATGCTTTCCTTGGTTATCCTTTTATACCATTTTTGGCAGATTTTCTTTGAGATAATGATTTTCTTGGTTATCCTTTACATGGGTTGACTAGAATAATAGAAATTTCTAGAATATTCAACTCTATCTTTGCATCAAGATCTCTTGGGATGAGTGGAACTAGCATAATGTACCTTCCTAGACTATTTTCTACTCTTCCTTCCTCTTTTATGGATCACCTAGCATAACATAGCTTGCTAGCCCATGGAATACATGCTCTCCTCCTCTCTCGTCTATGATCCCATATCATACATTACTAGTTAATTTGACAATGTAGTATTTTATCATCTTTGATGTGTTCTCTTTCTCTTTCAAGGTGACCACTTGTGCTCTTACAATAATATTTTGAGGATGATATTAGTGATTGAGACATTATGATTGTTTAGGTCTCTTTAACTATTTGAATTGGAGCATTTTTTTTAGTATTAACCTTTTTGTTTGTGTGTCCTTGAATGTGGTTGTATGAGTTAAGATCCTTGGTTTTGGGTCTTGCTTCCTTGAACTGAGTGATGTCTTATCTCTTTGTAGGCTTGCCCAATCTCTCTCTCTCTCTCTCTCTCTCTCTCTCTCTCTCTCTCTCTCTCTCTCTCTCTCTCTCTCTCTCTCTCTCTCTCTCTCTCTCTCTCTCTCTCTATATATATATATATATATATATATATATATATATATACATATATGTCTGTAGGCTCATACCCTTTCTAAAGTAGGGGCTAAATGTAGCATCATAAATTGCATCCCTATATAATTTTTTGCTTAGTTAGGCCCAATTTTAGTATGTATGGCCTCTTTCATTTGATCTCGTTAATACCTTCTCAATTCCACATGTATTTACAACATCTCCCTCCCAATTTGGGGCCACATTGGATGGAGCATGGTTCTTAGAGTGACCCACTCCCAAGAGTGATCCAACTAGGGTGACCTACTCCCTAGTGTTTGGCCTCGAAATTCAAACCATATAATGGTCAACATGGTTAATTGAGAAATATTTTCTTGTGTTGGATTTCTATGAGTTTTGTACACCAAAATTCTTGAGAGAGGTATATAAGCAAGGTATCCTCCCTCATTTTAGGTTTGGTAATCAGGAATCACAAAATAAGCATAGAAAGAGAATTATAGGCAATTAAATTAAAAAATTCAATGAATTTCATCCACCATATTATTCATCATGACAATATTTAACAACCTTCATGAAAGCATGTGTTCTATGATATCCTTTTAGATCTTTTGTGAAGTAAATCTATTGCATCAACACTTATGCCACCTTCAAAGAAGCATTTGCATCATCAAGATATAAGGAATTCTCATTCTTAAATCTAGCCTAAGCTATATATCAACACACTTTCCTTTCAAGTTCAATTCAACTCAATTTTATGGTTAATTCCAAAATTATAGTTTGATTGAGGCAAACCCCTTTCTACCCAACATTTTCTCTCTTTTCTATGTGTAGGTATAGGTGACAAGCCCATAGAAACAAGTACATATCAAACCATTGGAGATCTAAAGTTTGCAATTCATCAGAGCTAAAACTACCTAGAGTAGACTAAGTAGATTGCCATAGTCTCAAATAAAGGCCAAGTAGATTGTCTTTCTCCCTCCACTTTTTCTAAATATTTTTTCTACAGGTTGGTGACAATCTACTCTATTGGATCTTCCATCAAAATTGGTTTGTCGACTCACTATTTCCCTGTACACACAAAAGGTCACCTTGTCACCCTATTTTACATCTTTCTTCTTGAATTGTAGAGTTATCTTCAAGTACCCCACAAGGGACCATTGAATTCACCTTGTTCCTAAGAACATCTTGGGCCAAGTGGATCATTCTCCCTCTCAAATTGATTAAAATATAAATCAGAATTAAGCTTCTTAGTTTTCCCATACAAGATAGTGAACCCTATTTCCCCACATCACACTAATGTGACAATACAATGAATTCACAACTTGCACTTGTATTTAATTTTTTTGCAACCTAAAATTGGATAGTGACTTTATTTTATCACAATTACGATTTTCTATAGAATGCAACAACCCTTTTTTCTTTTGAACAATTAATTTGAAATGGAGCACGTGCATGGAGGAAAAGCTAGGGCTTTGGGTGGAGATGCAAACGCTAGAGAAGATGGAGATCCAAATATTGACAATGATTTTTTTGGCTTCTTCTTTCTTTTGTGGGCTCTTCTCTTTCTTCAATGTTTGCATTTTTTAGTGGCCTTCTATTTTTAGACTGGGCTATAGTGCAGATGGGAGTTTTTACCATTGCTTTTTGGGAAAGGCAGACATAGCTTCATGAATTTGGGCAACATCTTGGGCATTGTTAGTACTGCTTCCTTGCCTTTTTCGATGGTTTTTATGTCTTTGATTTCATTATTGGCCCCTCCTTCAGGGAGGGTTCTATGCCTTTTGTCCCATTCTTCTCTTCGGTTTCCAAGGGAGTTGGTCTTTTGCCTGTTTTGAGCTCCTTGTGCTTCTCTGATTCTATTTTCTTCATGTGGGGCTATGCTACAACTTTGGCTCTATTATTATTCTTTATGTTTGAGAGCTTGCTGATGGGTTTGGTTAAGGTTTGGTTCTCTTCCCATCTTTTCTCCTTCTCTTGAGGTAAATAGTGGCTAGCTGGGTGAAGAAGGATGGAGTTTTTTGGAGGCTTTTTCTTCCCTACCTCTTGAGGTTGGTTTCTATACTACCCTCATAACCATATTTATGTTCCTCTATCACACTTCTCCTATGGAGGTGGAGACTCTAGTGGAGTTCACTTTCTTGTTGTATGGATGCATCGTGCCTCTTTACTTTTTAATATTCCAACAAACTAGTTTTGTATTGATCTTTTGTCTCTCGATCTAGTGGGGTTGATTGGTGTTTGTCTGTTTTAGTTGGTGATCCATTTCTCTTCATTTCCTATTGAGGTGGATCCTTTTCCTATTGAGGTGGAGAGGAGTTGTGTTGGATGGGAGCTAACATTCAACTGGATTGTCTTTGCTGGTTTCAACTGGATGGTTTTAGGTACCAAATCAAAACTCAATTTGAAGGTTTGGGGACCCTTTCAAAACCCCCTAGTTCTAGATTGTTCCTTTATCCTTCTCTTCAAGAATCTAGTTGTTATGGTTCAGAGATCCTTGCTAAAATAAAATTCTCAAGTTATGGGTGCCTCAAAAAACTCCTGTTATTTCTTGCAGCTTAAGGGAGCCTTGTTAAAACCCTTAGATTTCCTTGTTTTAACATTTTTTGGTGTTGTCTGAGTATTTTTTCAGTTTTCTATTCAATGATTATACTTTATTGTTAGGCTGAGGTTGGGTTGTTGGTTGTCTTTTTTGTATCTTTTTGCAACATTCTTCTTTGGGTTTTGGATCCCTGCAAAATCTGAGGGTTTCAGGTCACTTCAAAACTTGTTGTAAAGGGTTTCAAGCTCCCTCAAAACTTGTTTGATCCTTAATAAAAAAAACAACCCTATTTTCTATTCTTAAAAATTGTCAACAAATTTCAATGGTCCCTTATTAAATGATGTGGCTTTAGGAATTATTCTTTTCCCTCCGATTTGATCTCTCTCATATTCCAAATAATATTTCGTGCTTCCCTAGACCTCTACAACTTTAACTCGCCTAGAATCTATTTTCTCTAATACCAGTTATAAATTTATAAAATAGAAAACATGAAAAATATTTTATCTCAAGCATAGAGAAACTCTTTTGTTCGCTAAAACTCTGAAATAATTACATTTTGGGAGACCATGTTTTAAACATCACAATCAAGAAGTATTTTAAAAAAATGTAGCTTGAATATGTAGCATCTATCATGCATTGTTCATATGGAGGAAACTAGATAAATAACATGCCAAATAATATTTACAAAGCCACGTGAATTGTGTTGGTAAGAGATACTGTATAGGTCATCCAGTATTGTCATTAATGACAACCCAAGTTAGTTATTACATCTGTAGTGCATGATCTGATCCTACCAGAAGTCAAAATAAAGATTTGGTGAAGTTCAGTGAGTTAGAACAAAGCATCCAGCAAAATGTTGTATTTTTGTTGGCATTTCATTTATGTTGAATATTTTGTGTTATGGAGCTAGAGAAAGATAGCTATATGTCTGGAGTATCTTTTTCCAGAATCTTAGCCTCCGGTGATGACTATTGTGTGAGTTAGAAGAGTCGGGGTACAGGTTTTTGGGTTGAATAGTGTGGTATGACCGTCTTGGGTAGTTGATAGTTGTACGAAATTGATGGATTAATTTTGGTAATTATTTTTGTGATTGAGGATGTTTAGCCAACATCAGGGAAGTGTGTGGACAATTATTTTTGGTTCGCATATGCATTAGAGTTTGGATTGAGCCAACTATGTATGCAAGTTTCATTATTTGTATAGTGGGCGTGTGCACAAAGATGGTGGTCAGAAAAGTGGACACCACCCAAAAAAAACTTGGAAAAACAGGCAGCGCGTACATAGTTTTAAAATTTCAAATTCCCACATACGCGCTTAGGTTTGTTCTTCCCGAGCCTAGAAAAGGTAGTGCATACGCATTGCGTTTAGGAAACTTAGCACATACATGCTATGCCTTGGAAAATTAGCGCGTACATGCTGCTTATAGGAAAATGAGCGCGTACATGCTAATAATCCTAGTAAAACCGCGTACGCGGTGCCTGATAAAAAAGTTTTAAAAAAAAACTGGGTCCTCATTTACCCCAAAAAGTACATTTTTTAGTTTGTTTTTTCCCATTTTCTAACCTAAACTGTGAATAGGGTGCTAAATTTGTCCTCCAGGCTATGGATCAAGGTTAGTTTTTGTTTATTTTTGTCTTTCTTTCTGGTTTATGCAATTTGTTTTACATTTTGAATTTAATTTCATTAATCTTGATTAGGTTTTTTCATTTTTGGTTTCAAAAACCAGATTCTTCTAATCCAGAACAAGAACAACCAAATGCACCTCCTAAAAACCCACAAGAACAACCGAATGCACCTCCTGAAAACACACAAGAACAACCCCCAATTCCTCCTTTTGACCGCACAACCGAAACACAGGAAGAATTAATTAATCAGTTAGGGCAAAATACATCCAAAATCAATAGACTGATTGTAAAATTGAAAACTTCTAAACTTGAACATCATCAATCCCTCGCCACTAGCCTAGAAACATTAGCTAGTGGTGCCATAGATGTTTCCACAAAAATTACCAAATGGGGAAGCTTTAGGGATAGGTGTCGTCAATTCTATGCCAATGGGCTATCATACGATGGAGTTAAAAACAAAAATATTTCTAAACAACAAATATGTGCCCTTTTTGTTGACCCCAAAAATGGTCAGTCATTACCTCCTAATGCAAAGAGGTTTCCCATACATTAGTGTACCAATGTGCAGATGAAGAATTTTTTTTGGTAGAGGTGGTGGATGGTCTTTGATGATCCACCTTGTAATAATCATGAGGTGCCATTATATTTTTTGAGAAAAATATATTATGAGTTTGTGCTCAATGTGCACCCAAATTATTTTTACATGAGAGAGTTTCATGGTAGAGGTGGTGGCTCTACCCAAGATAGACCTGGAGCCCATAGGTGATTAGTCACGGAGAGTCACCGCCCCCTAGCACCCAAACCCAAGGTGCATCAGGTTGTCCCATTAGAGCTGAAAGAGTTGATGGAGCTACAGACTCTTCAGGCAGCCACAACATTGACTAGTGCCAACATCCAAAATGGGACATCATTAGCACACCCTATTGTATTGGATGATGAGCCGTTAGAGGGCAACAGAGAGCCCATCGAGCATATGTGTGTCAGTTGCTCAGGGATATGCTCAGGGATAGATGATGCAGCCGGTGCAGATGGATACTCATATCATCTATGCATGATTTGCGGTTGTAGATGTCAGGCTCACACCATTGAGGATGTCGCGCTGACAGATGAGTTGATGGACATGGTGTTTGCCCATGAGCCATAGACACAGGTGTGTTGATTTGAATTCATAACATTTTATTTATCAGTCACTTTAATTTTGTAATTACATAAATGAATTTTCATTTATACATCAATTTAAATTGAGACAAATAATATGCATTTCAGGATGTAGCAGCGGTATCCCATACACCTCCCCCAGTTACCACAACTGCAACTTCGGTGCCTGAGGTATAAATTTTGTAACATGTTAAAATAAAATAGTACACTTTGAATTCAAAAAAATACAAGATATACTAACTATCTTTAATGCTTGGTCTAATTTTTAGTTTGTAGGTGTTGATAGGGGATGAAATGTCCCAGATTGATGACATCATGCTCTCAGTGATCGATTTTGGCCTACAAGGCTATACGGTATGATATTTTGTACAATTCTTTTTATGTATTGTTTTGATGGAATATGCAAGTCATTTCATTTTAGATTTTTATAATTATGTTTAATTTATTATCTGTACTAATATCTCATGTTAATTTTGTGTTTTTAGGGTACCCCCTCCGCATCTAGGGCTCGTCCTAAGAAAAAGAATTCCTCGAAGATGCCAAAACATGTGAAGAAGGTAATTGAACACATTTTTAGTTGTACAATTGTTTGAAAATGTTGAAATCAATTATTAGTTGGGGTTTGTAGATTGATTAGTGTTTTTTGTCTATTTTACATGTACAGCGGCCATTGAGCTTTTGGATATGTTGAATGCACCTGATTCACCAGCGGATCAAGAGAGGGAAGAGGTATGTATCTCTACTTTATTTTCTTGATTTCATGATTATATGCACGCGTACATGTGAACTTGTGATATATTATAATCTTATAATTTTTTCATACAGGAAATATCCATACCTATTTTGTCAATGGCGAACCCTCCTCCTTGCACTGGAGAAGCATCTCAGGATCTAGTACACTTTTGTTTGATATGTAAAATTAATTGTTTTCAACCTTCAATACTTATCATTATATTAATTGTATTTAATCTTTGTACATTTTTTGTATAGGTAATAGCATCCATTTCTACATCGATGGTGAGCCATCCTCAGTCCATTGGAGAAGCATCTCAGGCACAGGTACGCCATTGTTCTCTATATTATAGCTTTTAAGTGTTTTTGATATATTTATGTTAGTACATTATATTAATTGTACATTTAATCTACAATAGACTCCTTCGCGGTATGGCCATAACGTGGATCAATTTAAGTATGTCTTCAAGAAAACTCCTAAGAGTGACAAGGAGAGGAGAGTGAAGACATTAGCCCCTAGATCAGCCGATGAGGTAATCTATATTTCAATTGCAAAGGAATTAAAGTTAAATGCATAGTTATGATGTTAATTGTGAACTATTTTCTACAAAATAATTCTAACTTGGCTTTTGAATTGTGGTTTTGCAGCCATCTACAGAGCCGCGTACTACGCCGAAGAGGCTTGATTTTGATGATCCACCAAAAGTTTAGGATCATATAGTGTTAGTTTTGGTCATAGAATGACCAATACATGTAGATATATTCTACATTTTTATTGTATATCAATTTGGATATGGCATATGCCACATTTTTGTAATACTTGTATTGACTTGGTAGACATGCCTTTTTTTATATATATAAATATCGATATTCGATCCAATAAATGTGTAATGAGTTCATTATTTTGTATTCGTTGTATTTTATGGTTGTCCTTTATAAATTTAAATGAATATTTGCATATGTAATCAACAATATGAATATAAACAACAAAAATATATAATATAAAGCATTGCAATCGTGGAATATGATTTGATAAAATTTCTACAATGTTGAATTAACTCTACAAAACTCCTTGTATTCAGTTCATTAATGTGTATTTGTTGTATTTGGTGGCTACCCTTTTATAAATTGAAATGAATAATTGCATATGTAATTAATAATATGAATATAAACAACAAAAATCGATAATATGAATTTAAACAACAACGTGTTTGGTGCGAGAGCACCCTCATGCTCGCAATGGTCAAATTTTGTTCCTCGTGTGCACAAACCGACCTCACGAGCGCGTCCGAGTGGGCAGGTTTATGCTAGGAATGCCCCTTTTGTGCATCCCAAAGCACCAAGGCATGCCCTTTTCATGCATCCCAAAGCACCAGAACGTCGAGAGTCATACCCTACCGGTGTGATCTCTCAAGTGCCCTGAGTCAAAAAATTGTCAAAATTTGATGAACTATTTCTTCCAATCCATGACACATATGGTCGATCTATTTGATCTCATGGGGTCGCGTGAGGCTCCTCTACAATGGCCTATCTCGGTTTTCGACGACTCAAAGCCATTTTCAATTAGTAGCATTTTTTCGCCTGCTCAAAACACCATCAGTTGCTTGCAAGGAAAAGTTGCAAGATTGGCTAGAATTGATTTTGTTCCTTGTGTGCACAAAAAAATGTCATGAGCACATCTGGGTGGGTATGTTTATGCTAGAAATGCCCCTATCGTGCATCCCAAAGCACCAGAATGTCGAGAGTCATACCCTACCAGTGAGATCTCTCAAGTGCCCTGAGTCCAAAAATTTGTCAAAATTTGACGGACTATTTCTTCCAATCCATTACACATCCAGTTGATCTATTTGATCTCATGGGGTTGCGTGAGGCTCCTCTACAATGGCCTATCTTGGTTTTCGATGACTCGGAGCCATTTTCAATTAGTAGCATTTTTTCGCCTGCTCAAAAAACCATTAGTTTCTTGCAAGGAAAAGTTGCAAGATTGGCTACAATTGATTATGTTCCTCATGTGCACAAACGGACATTGCAAGCACATTTGGGTGGGTATGTTTACACTAGGCATGCCCCTGTCATGCATCCCAAAGCACCAGAACATCGAGAGTCATACCCTACCGGTGAGATCTCTCAAGTGCCTTGAGTCCAAAAAATTGTCACAATTTGACGAACTATTTCTTTCAATCAACGACACATACAGTCGATCTGTTTGATCCCTTGGGGTCATGTGAGGTTCCTCTATAATGGCTTATCTCAATTTTTGATGACTCGGAGCCATTTTCAATTAGTAGCATTTTTTCACCTGCTCAAAAAATCGTCAGTTGTTTGCAAGGAAAAGTTGCAAGATTGGCTATAATTGATTTTGTTCCTTGTGTACACAAACTGACATCACGAGCACATCCAGGTGGGCATGTTTATGCTAGGAATTCCCCTATCATGCATCCCAAAGTACCAGAACGTCGAGAGTAATACCCTACCGGTGAGATCTCTCAAGTGCCCTGAGTCTAAAAAATTGTCAAAATTTGATGAACTGTTCCTTCCAATCCATGACACATACAGTCGATCTGTTTGATCCTGTGGGGTTGCATGAGGCTCCTCTACAATGGCCTATCTTGGCTTACAATGAATCAGAGCCATTTTAATTAGTAGCATTTTCTGGCCTGCTAAAAAAACTGTCAGTTGCTTGCAAGGAAAAGTTGCAAGATTGGCTAGAATTGATTCTGTTCCTCATGTGCACAAACCGACATCATGAGCATGTCTGGGTGGGAATATTTACGCTAGGCATGCCCCTTTTGTGCATCTCAAAGCACCAAAATGTCGAGAGTCATACCCTACCGTCACAATGCAGAAGTTGCTTGACAATTTTTTGACAATTTTTTTGACAACAATGACAATTTTTGCTCAAATTGTATCTAGTCTCAATCTATCACCCCTATGACCCAATAATGACTCAAATAATTATCCATGATTATACAAGAATCAATAATTCTTATGATTGACTAGGGACACATCACATATACTCAAAACATAGCACAAAACATTGACACACAAAATAGTCACAAAACATTATCATATATTATTCAATAATTTCCCTCTAAATATGGTCAAATCAGCTCTTAGCTATTTGATTATACAAAAAATTGTCTTACAAATAATCTCATGGGCTTTTATACAAAATTTGGCATTACAATATATGCGATTCAGCTCATTGCCATTTTAATATACAAATCATCTCATGGGTTTTTATACAAAATCTGGCATTACAATATGTGCGATTTAGCTCATCATCATTTTAATATACAAAATTTAGCATGTACATATGTACAAATCAGCTCATTGCCACTTAAATATACAAAATTATGCCCCTAACATGTAAAAATCAGCTCATGGGCATTTATGTATACAAAAAATGAATATAGAACAATTCGTCAATGATTTATACAAAATTCTCAAAATCATTCTACTTTGAACCGTAGAATCAATCAAGTGAGCCTTCAGGATCGGCTCTAACTCGTATTGTGTCAAGTATTGCCTCGTGGTCAGATTCATGAACTTTCCATAAAATCTTGTTATGAGGTCTACCATGATACTTCATCAAATGAATATTTGTTGCAACAACAAGGCTAGAGAAATGAAGAATATGTCTATGTGTTTCAAAGTCCTCGAACAACCAAACATCAGAATTCTTGATAGGGTATCTCTGAAGCCATGTTCCTGTCATGAAAACAAACCCTATTGGGTACTCAATACCCTCTCTGTCAATGATTTTGGTTGTCAATTTTCTTTTAGGCTCAACACAACGACACAAATAGTACTCTATTCCTTCTTAATTGTTCTCTTCTGCAACAACTGCATACACATGACCTACATTTTATAAAGTGTTAATTAATACCAAAAATAAAGTATGATGTACAACAGAATGAACCAAAAAGAATACTTGCAAAAAAATTCACTCAAAAAATCACCTGAATCCACTAGGTCGGATACATGGTCAAAATCCACTGATGTCTCCATCTGGCTCAATTGTAGTGCTTTGGGAATTTGATATGAATCAATGGGAACCAATGGTCTACAAGACCATTTGTCAACCCACTCTTCTGATTCACATTCTTTCCACAAACAATACATGCATGAAGAGCAAAAACATACCATTTATCTCGTATAAATTACCAGTGAACTTGAATTTGAACTCATAAATGAGTGCATGTCACTCGATCCTGCAACTGTACAACAATCTAGATAGTTTTCAATGTTAGATTCAGTAATCAACCAAAAATATCTACGAACCAATGACATACCTGGATTACCTAGACCCATCATAGACTTACACCATCGCACAATTGTTTCTACATCTACCAACTCAGCACCACCTTCGTACTTCAATTCTTCCTTGGCTAGGGCTCTTTTCACACATGCTCCTACACCATTGTGCTCTCCCTTACCATGTCTAGCCTTAGGGAAATTCCAAAAATGTTGTACACCACTTGTCACATGCATCCTTGTTATTCAATAAAACATCCTTGCATTCTTGAATTGTGTGGTGCAATTATCTGACCATATTAAGTGTCGGCTGTATCGTATGTTCCTTTCCCTTAAACTATCATAGAAAACTTTAAAGCATCCTTGTACAAACTCCGATGATTGAGTACGATCATCACTTATGAAGAAGTGATACTCTCTTACAACCTTTCTATCCTCCTCTGTGCTATCATCTCCATGCATGAATGCTATGTGTACAAAAATAGAAACTTGTGTAGCATGATAATACATGGATTGCACTTCATTTTGAGGTTGTAGTGTATAATTTTCAGCGAAATCAATGATAGAGACAATGGTGCCAAGAGGAAATGTGTCCTTAGACAACTTGAATTGCTCATCTAACCATCGAGCTCTATGTGTATGCATTATGTACTCATAAACTAGTTTCTCTTGAAACATTTTCATAAATTGAGCTACACATATATCCTTTTTCACTAGCTCACATCTCTCCAAATCTTTTCCATCTTTAACTCCATATGTGATTGTCTTGTATTTTCCAAAAGAAACTAGTTTCGTACCAATTTCATGTGTGCTCTCCAAATGTATGCATCTTGGTAAATGTTGCAAACCACCACATATAGCACAAGAACCTTCCAAACAAGGCATCTTATAATAAATGCAACCATCATGTTTATTACATAACACACTTGAAATAAATTCTCTTGCAGACTTAGGAGGTGCTTGTATATTACATTCCTATAAAACATCGTTAGTGTGGAAAGTAGAACAAATATGATGAAAAATATCATAATGTATGGAAAATTCAATATGCATTGTACAACAACACGTGGTGCGTACATGATTAATCTTAATATAAAAAGGTTTTGTCATTTCAAAAAATCTTTGAGAAATTTTTATTTGAGGAAACTTTTGAAGGAATCTTTCATAAAATTTAGTTTGAGTCATATCCAAATAGTGTTTCGCATGTGGCTCACGATTTTTAGACCCAATTCGCCTTCTAACAACATCTCTTTGGTTGGGAGATACTCTTGTGTTGTCATGACAAAAATTTTCAATTAATGTTTTTAGTGCATCTACAACAACCTTGTCTTTGCGTGGTAGTCTACCCGAGAATGCCCAAAGAGAATTATTGTTAGGTTCCTCTAATTTTTCTCGCCTCTTTAATGCTTTACTTAATGTTGTTCTACTAACATTCAATGACTTGTTTTTCTTATCAAACAATCTTTTTTTATTTTCTTGCTCATTATATGGTTGATGTAATGACACATTGAGTAGCATTAGAATCTTTACTACGTGATTTTGAACCAATAGATTGATATGAATCAAATAGATTTCTGACAATAGTTCTTTCACTGTTACTTTCAGATGATCTTAGGCCTAGAATTTTTATTGTCTCTCTAAAATTTTAATTTTTAATCATTTGAACAATTAATTGACATCTTGCGGCTTGAATTAAGTTTTTAAAATAGTTTTTCCATATTCTTTTAACCATTCTCCTACAAGTTCATTCATTCATTTTATTGGGCATTGACTTCAATATATTCTCATCAATGTCAATTAGATACTGTGGTTTGCTATGAATGATTCTAGGAGGTGTTAACATCGGTGCATTATGTACATTCAATTCATCAAGTAGAGAAGGTGTAATATGTTCATCATTTAATTGATTATTCAATGCAGTATCTTCTTCAATTGCATTAGGTTTAAACGGTAAATTATCAAAATGTTTCTTCTTCAATTACATTAGGTTCAAATGGTAAATTATCAAATGTTTCTTCTTCAATTGCATTAGGTGCATTATATTCATTTGGTAAATTGAATTGAGATGTTGGGGTTGACATACCTTCTTCTCTCATTGTTCTTATATCACACAATTTCTTCATACGCTGCCTTTGTCTTTCCTTTTGAGCCTCTCGTTGTTCCATCGTTCCTCGCTTGTTCTTTCCCATGGTTGAGATCGATTGACCTAAATAGAATCATATTACATATATATGTAAAGAAAAGTTCAAAAATAAATAA